>NW_012267373.1:4572200-4581458 GCF_000151885.1 Dipodomys ordii | reverse complement strand
AGTTGTCATGTCCAAAACGAGCTTTACAACGTCGGTGTGTGGGGGGGAGGGGGGAAGGGGGGGAAGGAGAAGGATTAGGATTGGGGGTGAGGGGGGAGACTGGGAAGGGATGTGAAGGGTAAACCAAAGGAGGAGGCTGTAATGCTTGGTAAGAAATGTACGCATTATCCTGCCCATGTAACTGTAACCCCTTTGTACAGTATGTTCACAAATAAAATAAAATTAAATAAAAAAAAATTGCATATCCTCTAGCTAGTTAGGTTACACCCAGCTCAGACTCCACAGTAAAGCTAAGCTTCTCCTTCATTTTACAGTCTACTGAAGACCCTGCATGTTTTTTAATTTAAGAAAAAAATATGAGTTGAACATTAAACCCTAAATCCAGATTAAAAATTGTGTTTTAAAGCAAAAAAAAAAAGTTAGGATGAACCAGAAATTCTTCTATTGCAATCACTAGATGGCTTTTTTACATGCATGCTGAAACAATAGAATTAAATTACTGATTAGTTGCTCAAATTTTGGCATTAAATAATGTTTATTCTTATGTGAATTTTCATAAGGATTATTGTTAAAGTGTCAGCTTATTAGCAAATCCTGTCACACAATACATTTATTTGGAAAAAACAAAAATATTTCATAGACTTTTTGATGAAATAATGCCACTGACAGATAGAAGTCACCATTCATTATCAACCTGTGGAATTTAACACACATATTAAATCAACAAATATATTTGGACATATAAATTTAATCTCTAATGAATTACAAGGGAGTTATGGCACACTTAAAATGTGCATGAAAATTTGCATCATATTTTCTAGGATGGTTAAATCTAATTAACTGAATTGTAATGTTATTCCTGTACAAAATAATGTTGATACAAATGAAACTTCATTAAGATAAATTCATTTAATTTAATACATTATATTTTGCATTTGTCTATCAAAACCAGTTCATTTTCCTAGATGATTTCACACGATATTGAACTGATACTAGTTATCACAGTTTGTGATCTTGAAAAGTATTTTTTCTGTATTTTGACATGCAATTTTAATGCAACCATGGTAAATTGTAAAACACCAGCTTTGATGCTTCCTTTTGAAATGCACAAACAAATGCATGAGGAACTAAATACCTATAAACCTGTGAAATTTGCTTAATAAATTGATTTTAGTTTACCAGTGCAACAACGATAAGGAAAGGAAGGGACAAACTATGGTTTATAACCAGATCACTCTGAGAGAGACACAATGAATTCGGCCTGCTTCATCATCTTTCTTGCAATTTATTACAACCAAATAAGTTTGTCACCCCTGCTAGTTTTGTATTATAGCTGTAATAAATTATTACAAATTGAGTGGCTTAAAACAGCACAGATTTATGTCTTACAATGTTGTATGGCAGCATTCCAATGCAGGTCTGAGAAGCTAAAATCACATTGTTGTTAGGTTACATTCAATTTGGGAGCTTTTCCCTTGCATTTTCTGTCTTCCTCAAGATATTCCACATATTCTGTCTTGTAGTCCTCTTACTTCACTTCAAATCCAGATATGGTAGGTCGAGATCTCAATGTTATTCTGACTTCATCTTCTCTTTCCCTCTGTTGCTTTTAAGGACTGTTGCAGTCACACTGGGACCAGTTTCCTTTCTCCCTGGAGTCTATCTCCCACCTTCTCTCCTTACACATCAAGCCACTTGCTGTTTGAAAAATGTGCAGTCAGTTGTGGTTTTTCACATCTGTCAACTATTCAACTCCTAATCTCTCTACGTCATTCACTGCTAACCCATGTACTCAATGTTCAGCTCAGATGACCCTTCATTTAGAAAGTCTTCCTCTACCTACTGTCTTACTCTCAATACTAAGTTAGGTATGTCATCAATTTCTCTATAAGAACTTTACTATTCTCCCCCGTTGTAGTCCAAAGAATTCTGTTCTGTAACATTTAATATTTTCCTTTACTTGACTATGAATTTCTTGAGCATTGTGTTCATTCATATTTCCTATCTAAATGTCTAGCTTCCTGGACAGTGTCTACCATTTAATATAGGGGATTTTTTTCCAACCTATATATTTTTTTCTCATTAGGTTTGGGTTGTAGAATGATTGGGTTTGGTCATCATTTATTCTTTTTTTATAAATATCTATCCTCGGGCTTGATCTCAGGGCTTGGGTATGGTTGCCCAGCATTTTTTTTTTCTCAAGGGTAGTGCTCTACCACTTGAACCACAGCTCCACTTCCAGTTTCTTGGTGGTAAATTGTGGATAAGTGTCTCACGGATTTTCTTGCCTAAGCTGGCTTCAGAGAATGATCCCAGATCTCAGCCTCTTGAATAGCTAGGATTAGAGGTGTGAGCCATCAGCATCCAGCTATTGTGAATATAAGATACAAGGTCACTGAATGGTGAAAGTTTGTCTCAGTGTTACTGACTTAATGTACAAATAATAACAATAATTTCCACAATAGTGTGTAGTTTATATCTATCCTGATTTCTGGAAGCTCAGTTCAATAAGAAGTCTAAGCCAGACTTCCCCTGGCTTTCCCTTTTACCTGAATGCATGCTTAAAACCTGCAGCAAGAATGACCAGGAAGTTAGATGCTCCTACATCACTGTCACAGAGAGCTTGATCCCAAGACTAGACGGGGGGAAATCACCTTGTTATTACTGATTTATTTTCCAAGAATTGCGGTAGAGAACTACTCACCTTGTAACCGAGATGGCAAAATGATGACAGTGTTCATCCACTCAGCCCCAAGGGCAACCTTTGGAATGGTTGAAGCTGAGGAAGCTCTGTTGTCAAGCATAGAAACCAGTCCTCCCTACCCAACTGTCCCAAGACAGCGGGCCCCACCTGTGAGGTGGTATCCAGATCATTGAGCTAAGACATGAGACAGGGCAAATCTATATTACTAGAGGCAAGCTCAAATTAGAAGAACTGAGAATCCTTGAATCAAATGTGTTTCTTTACTTAGTGCTGAAACCAACATCCACTTTTGTGGCTAACTTTATTTACATGTATGTATCTATTTGTAAATTTTCAATAATATTTGAAGTAACTTAACCACTCTGTTGTAAAGATAAAGAGCAAAACATGTACTTAGATATTTTAAAAATTACATAGCAATTGTATTTGAGTCTAGGAAAAGTAGATTCTATTTCTCTTTGCTATTTGCATGGTGTCTTTGGAACCTAGTAGGTGCTGGGAGAAATCAAAATTAAAGAAAATATTTCTGGGCTGGGAAGGTGGCTCACTTGCCTTGCATGCCTGAGGCCCTGGGTTCAATTCCTCAGCACCACATAAGCAAAAAGAAAAAAAAGACGGAAGTGGCGCTGTGGCTCAAGTGGTAGAGCGCTAGCCTTGAGCTGAAGAGCTGAGGGACAGCGCCCAGGCCCAGAGTTCAGGCCCCACGACTGGACCCCCCAAAAAAGAAAAGAAAATATTTCTTATTTGCCAAACTTCTGGGAAAGGAATGATTGTCAGTTATGTAAGTCCACTCTGTACCTGCACTGTGGGCAGAAGTTGGTCTTTCCATATGTGCTCAGAACTATTTCCTGTAATTCTTCCTTCTGTAAAACCTGCTTCTATGCTGGATACACTCATCTTATACTTCTAAAGTGGAATAAAAGCCAAGGGAATCTGTGGATATAAAAACAAAGGAGTTTTCCTCTGTCCTCCATTTACAAGTAATGAAATTCAAGCTTTATTTTTCTTCTTGGTGGTAAAGGTATTTGGTGGGATGTATCAGGAGGGCAGTGGTGAGTAGCAAGTGACAAACAGAATTTGAAAATTAAAAAAAAAGAAAGGAAACTGATGGTAGAACAAGCCAAATAGGGACAGAAAGGTAAGAGACATAGTGGTTCTTAACGTAAAAACTAGGCTGGACATTCAGCTGAAAAATTAACTCACAGTGAAATGCGCAGAAGGAAAGTAAAATTGGATCAGAGAAAAGAATGCTATGAACTAAGCAGAAACCACTAATGTTTGATGACCTGTCAACTTTCAAATGAAAAGCAGGTGTTCCTGCTTGCACACTACCCTGCAGAGACTTAGGGTAAGCTTCAATTAGAGCTGTAAATGTACACCTACAGCACATTGGATTCATGCACTTCCCACTATCAATTTGAAGTTGGCACTACTATGCCTGTGATGACTTGGAGCCAACTCTGCTCCCCAAATGAATTTTCTTTGATCTCTAAAGACTAGAAAATGTTGCTTTGTAACTTACATATGCTAAAAATACTTTAGATCCAGTATCATTTTAGAATGTAATTCTTTACCTGAAGTAGGCTAAATATAGCTTTAACTTTTAATTCAAAACCCAGAACCAAGAAAGGCCAAAAAGAATATATTTTTTGTAATTCTATAGTTTAATTGGGAAGTTATTTAAAAATAAGTATGAGTCAAGTTCACTGAAATATTAAATTTCTGGGTGGCCTTACTTCTATAGACATAAAGGTAACTGAGAATTAGTTCTTAAGTGTTGAATATGGTAATCTGAAAACAATCTCTATGATTTTTCATTTTGTAAATAGGATTTTAGAAATGATTCCAAAATGGCTAATATTACTTCTCTAAACCACATATTTCTAAATTAAAATGAAAGGAAAGACAATGATGTAACATTATTTCTAAACATGTTGTAATTATTTACTTACTTGTGTATCTATTCACCTACCATCTGAAATAACATACTCTAACTTTAGTTATAATTTTACTTATTATTTTAAAACTTTTATGATAGACTGCCTTTTGAAATGCCCCAGTAGTTTAAAAAAAAGTAAGCTATCACTTTTTATCAGAACTTTAAAAGTTTTCAACTTTTTGGGAAAATTGAATGAGATTGGAAATCTAGTTAGCCAAGTTTTCCTGTGTCTGGGTAATGTAACAGTCAGCCCTAGAGCCTCTTCCTGTAATGAAAGATGTCAGTGATCCAGACACAACTGGGGAAGGTTAGCTCCATCTGCAGAGCACCTTCCAACACACCCAACCCCCTTACAGAGAGAAGGCTGATGGGAGCAGATTAGAGATTTCTCAGAACATCAGGGTAACTTATGTGAGGTGATTCATATAGTACCTGTGACTGCCTTAGCCTGACTATCCATATTAAAATAAGAAGCACTAATTTCTCCTTATGCTTTCAATCAGGCAAGAGAAATAGTATGTTTCTTTTTTTCAAATGAGGTTTGTATTGTGAAAATACTGTACAGAGGGGTTACAGTTACATGAGCAAGGTAATGAGTACATTTCCTATTGAGCATTGTTGCCTCCTCCTTTGTTTTTTCCTTACTATCCTATCCCTCCCACCTCCTCAACTACACCTCCCCACCTAAATTGTAAAGTTGTTTTTCGACATAGCATTTTGTACATCTCATTGTTGCAATGGGTCAATCTGTATCCCTATTTAAACATTTTGTTTTTTCCCTTCCCCTCCCCAAATTATACCAACATCAAATACAGTGAAAACAGGGGTTATACCATGGGGGAGGGACATACAAAGTCCCAAAAAATCACATGGTACCTTATAAATACATTAGCAATAGCAAGGAAGAAAAAAACACTGTGTCCCTATCTTGGGGTTCATTTCACTTAACATCATCTTATCTGAGCTTTTCTGCTTGTCCCAGACATATACTAGTTATTGCAAATAAGGGAAACGATGGGACCTATGTTTCTTTGGGCCTGACTTATTTCATTTAATACAATTTTCTAGTATATTTCTTCTAAATATCAAACAGTATCATTGAAAAGCATATGTGTGCAAGTTATTCATGTTGAACACAACGATCCATTGTGTGGATGTCACGGAAACCCAGAATCAAAAGACTATATTAAAAATATGGGTCAGCCCAATGGAATAGAACTGAACACACAGAAATGAACCCACAGACCTATGGCCACCTAATCTTCGATAAGGGAGCCAAACAATAAAATGGAAGAAAGAGAGCCTCTTCAGTAAATGGTGTTGGCAAAATTGGTTAAACACCCGTAGAAAACTAATGTTAGAGCCTTATATATCACCCTGCACCAGAATCAATTCCTAATGGATCAAAAACTCGAGGTAAGAGCAGACACCCTGAAAATATTACAGGAAGAAATAGGAGAAACTTTAGGGTTCGTTGGCACAGGCTGAAATTTTCTTAATGAAAACCCAGAAACACACCAAATCAAAGAAAGGTTGGACAAATGAGATTGCATGAAACTGCAGAGCTTCTGCATGGCAAAGGACATAGCTAGCAAGATCAATAGAAAGCCCACCAATTGGGAGAAGATCTTTACTAGTCATTCAACAGACAAGGGCTTTTTATCTAAAATACACTTAGAACTCAAAAAATAAATCTCCCCCCCCAATCCTCAAAGAAACAACTGCCCAATTAATAAGTGGACTAAAGATTTAAAAAGAGAATTCTCTGAAGAGGAAATAAGAATAGCCAATATACACATGAAGAAATGCTCAACATCTCTGGCCATAGAAGAAATGCAAACAAAAACAACATTGAGATTCCACCTCACTCCAGTTAGAATGGCTATAATCAAGAATCTAATAACAATAGATGCTGGAGCAGATGTGGCCAAAGGGAACCCTACTGCATTGTTGGTGGGAGTGTAAACTTGTTCAACCACTCTGGAAAGCAGTATGGAAGTTCCTCAAAAGACTACACATAGAGCTCCCTATGACCCAGCAATCCCACTTTTGGGCATTTACCTAAATGACCACAAACAAGACCACACTAAAGCTACCAGCACAACTATGTTTATTGCAGCATTATTTACCATAGCTAAGATATGGAACCAACCCAGGTGCCCCTCAGTAGATGAATGGCTGAAGAAAATGTGATACACACACACACACACACACACACACACACACACACACACTGGAATTCGATGCTTCCATCAGAAAGAATGACACCTCCCATTTATAAGGAAATGGAAGGACTTGGAAAAAATCATACTAAGTGAAATAAGCCACACCCAAAGAAACATAGGTCCCATGGTCCCTCTTATTTGTAGTAAGTAGTATAAATCTAGGATAATCTTAGCAAATGATTAGAATAGGTCAATACATATGACCACATAAGAAGATGCTAAGTGAAATGAACTCCAAGACATGGACACAAGAGTTTTTTGTTGTTGTTCTCAATGTACTATGTGATTTCTTTTTCTTTTGTATTTTTCCCCCTAGGTTCATCCCCTATTGTCACTGTGTTTGATTTTGGTACCCTGGGTATTGTATATACATTTATCTGAATTAGGTAAGAGAAGGGGAAAAACAAAATGCTGAGACAAAGGAAAAGCAGGGGAACCAAAAAACAGTGATACTCACAAGGCAATATTTTGGAAATGATCTGTACAACTTGGGGAGGGGCGATTGGGAGGGAAGGGAAGGAGGGAGAAAGATGAAATGTAATCACTACCTTATTTATATAACTGTAACCTCTCTGTATATTACCTTGACAATAAAATTTTAAAAATAAATAAAAAATAAAAGAAAGAATTGGGTGAGGGGCTGGGGGGGAGGATGGGAAGGGATTGGAAGGGGAAACAAAAGAGGAGGCTACAATGCTTGACAAGAAATGTGCTCATTATCTTGCCCATGTAATTGTAAACCCTCTGTACAGTATTTTCACAATAAAAAATGAAAGAAAGAATGATATAAAAATATGAACCAGCCAAAAGAAAGTTAAAAATGAATCGTAACGAGTGTAGTCACATAAGAACTTTAAGGAATCAGAAAAAAAATGTATTTTTTCTATGCACTGATGACTTCTCTATTTTTTTAAATAAGTTTTTTTATTGTGAAAATACTATACAGAGGGGTTACAATCACATGAGCAAGGTAATGAGTACATTTCTTATCAAGCATTATGGTTGCTTCTTTATTTTTACCAATGACTATTATCTTTTGAAATTCATATGTAAAATATAAACAAACATTTGTATATGTTGAGAAATTTTGTCTTGGCAAACATCGATTCTCCTATCCAGCAGCTCCACACCAGAGTGAATTGGATGATTTGTTGAAGAAACACTGCAGGAAGTTTGATGAAGCAAAAAAAGAAACAAAGAGGTATTTGATTATTTACAGTTATAGAGTAGCTTTATTGGATTTAACTCAATAAATCCTAGTTACGTAGTCTTTGTTGGCTGTATCTAATTGATTGAGTATAAGTTCTATTTTTACAAGAAACAAAGCATTTCCAGAAAGAGTTTACAAAAAACCACTGAAAGTTATATTCTGGCTTTGAAAATGGGTAAGCCACACTAACATTGGAGACTATTTCTATATTTGAAATCCTCATACAATGTTATCTACTAAGAGTTTTTAAAATACAATTTTACTTTTATATTGTATGCAAAATAGAATGAATATTGTAGTGTAGTACAAATTTTAAAGATGCTTTTATGCATATAATTGTGGAAAATCATAATAAATTAAGATAGTCACTGCAACTAAAGATCTTTACTCTGGAATTTAATATGAAATTTTACAAAGTATTGTTAAATAACTAGTGCAACAGAATAATGAAACATTTTTAAGCTAATTGCTATGAATGCCTATGTGGATACATGGATAACTTCTAGTAGGTTAATCTATGAAAAGATGATAAAATATGATAATAATAAAAAGAAAAAATCAGAAGTACAGTAGGATAATTTAGCTGATATTTTCTTTAAATAAATGGAAGAACTTTTGAGAACATTCTGCCTAAAAAATCTTCAGTATCTCATGTTGATATTCTAGTTGCTCAGAAGACCCAGAGCTCTAAGACTAAAGTTCAAAGCCAGCCCAAGCAGAAAGATCACAAGACATCATTTTCAAAATAACCACTAAAATTCCATGTTGGTGTCAAGTGGCCAGGCAAGTAAGCAAACTAAGCAAACACAATGCCCTCAGTTCAAACTTTGGTACTGGCCAAAAACAGAAACAAAAACAATACATACACACACACATGCAAATGCATGCACACTTGCATGTGAAAAGCCAATAGAAACACCTCTTAAAAAGAAGTCTCAGAAAGCTTCCAATGTCAAGAATGTAGACTTAACAAATGTGTGGTGAACTAGAATCTGAAACAACACTTTCTCCTTTTAACAATCTCAGACCATATCCCTATTTACAGGTGGACCCATTGCAACAATGAGATGTACAAGTCGTTATGTCGAAAATTGAACTTTATAACTTTGGGGGCAGGAGGAGATGGAAAGGGATGGGAAGGGGAAACAAAGGAGGAGGCAACAATGCTTGATAAGAAATG
>NW_012267373.1:4420735-4572145 GCF_000151885.1 Dipodomys ordii | reverse complement strand
AAAAAAAAAAAAAAAGAATCTTAGACCTTTGCAAAACAAGATAATGGATAACATGTATGCATGTATGTATGTAAGTATGTTTCGATGTATATATATATATGTGTGTGTGTGTGTGTGTGTGTGTGTGTATAATGTATATATATATAATGAGAAATACTTTAAAGGATGTCAAACAATGACCGTTGCTGATAAAAAAAAAAAAGTGCAGGCTAAGAAATCAGGTGCCAGTGGCTCATACCTGTGATGCTAGCTACTTAGAAAGCTGAGATCTGAGAGTCATAGTTCAAAGCCAGCCCAGGCAGAAAAGTTCATGGGACATCTAGACATCCCTCTGTGTTTAACTTTTCCATTCTCTGGAATATTCACCATAATGTTTCCATCCTGACCTTTCTGTTGTCCAGAAATTGTTTTTGTTTTAATTTCTCTACTTTGAAGACATGTTTCCTGACAACACTGTCTAAGAACTTGAGTAATGTACTCTGTTCTTTCACATGCTGGTCTTTTCTCAGCATTTACTACCGTAATTAGAGTCATATTTTGCTAGCTTCCTTTTAGTTATCTGTATTGCCTCAACTTTCTCCTCTTCTCTCCTATACAACATGATTTTCAAAGTTTCAAGACTGGTTCTCTATTCTGTTTCCAGTGTCCATAATTTCCCTGCATTTAAATAAAGCATATGATTCAAATAATTTGGTATGATAATTGGGACCTGAATATTTAAAAATCCATTAAGGTAGAAAACATAACCTATCATACATACAAACTATGAATTATAAAAGTATACAGTAAATCACAATCTTACAATGTATAAGAAAATCCTTTTGGTATAGGTAAAATAATTAGAACATCCACAGTTAATGTGTATAAATTACACAAAATACCATCTGTGATTACTAGATAATTAAAGATGAACAATCAGGAACATTTGTGAAACTGTATTTAAAAGCCTATTTAAATTTTTCAGGTTTTTTTTGTATTTTTGCATCTTAGCAAATCTAATTTAATATTTATCTCTGTATGAACTTATTTTCATGTTATTAATATTTTAAAGATTTAATTTTTGCTCTCATAGAAATAATCTTCCACAGTTGTTGATAATAGTTACTTGGTTTAATGTGATATAAATTAAATTACATAATTAGTAAGAAGCACAGATGTCATTAACAGATTTGGACATAATTCAAATTCTCTTAGTTAACCTTTTAGGAAAACAGAAATGAGAAGGCTATGCATTTGGCTAACCTATCTGATGTCTCCTGAGCCTTGTATTTGTAGTTACCAGATCATACTCTAGAACTATTTTGTCAACTAATGTAATTAAAATCTTATTTAATTTGGTTCTTTGTGAATTCTTATATGTTATACTAGGTTTAAAAAAAAAGAATCAGATTCAGCTTTCATCAAATACCCTGAGGCACGTTAAGATGAATTTTTGAAAAATACATTGAAAATAATAATCTGCCTATTTGAAACTGCTTCAAGTACCATATATTTAATTTACTCTTCTATGTTTTTCTTTTTTTATTGTGAAAATACTGTACAGAAGGGTTACAATTACATGGGCAAGATAATGAGTACATTTTTTATCAAGCATTGTAGCCTCCTCCTTTGTTTCCCCTTCCTATCCCTTCCCATCCTCCCCCTCCCTACCAACCCTCCTTCCCCCAACCAAAGTTGTAAAGTTTGTTTTCAACATAAGAACTTGTACATCTCCTTGTTGCAATGGGTCCACCTGTATCCCTATTTAATTGGCTATTTAAATTTCTTTTCTGTAAATGGCTTATAAGTTTACTACTGTTTCTTTTATTTGTTGTCTCCTCTGTATATCTATTGAAGATATTTTAATTAAGAGAGTGACTATATATGCTAATAATTTTAGGCAAAATACTTTTATTCTCTGCTGTCTATTCTTGACACTTATTCTTCTCTATAAAGTTAAAATTGCTTTTTTGAGTATCATGCACATGTATTTAGCCAGCTATCTTAATTCCTGTATTACCAACTCATCTTCTAAAATCTCAGAGATATTTTTCTTTGTCTATAGTTACCTGACAAGATAATCTTTTTATCTTCTTATAGACTTATTCTCTCAGTTCTTTCGATGATGGTATATAAATATTAAAGGCTCTACTTCAAGAGTTTTTTAACTTCCCAACTTCATGACAATCATCAAGTGATGATGATTTTTACACATGGAAATGTATAATGCCATACTAGTAAGAGAGCAGGCAAATCTCCATAAACCTCGTATTCGCATTCCAAGTATTTCCCAATCTTTCCCCACTCTCAATTCCTAGCCCCTTTCCTAGACTAACTTACTTGCTTCTTAGATTCTGCTATGGAAAATTGCTTAAACTCATTCATCATCATTCATCCATGAATATTTAGTTTTGTTTAGTTCTATAACAAAACTCCTAGTCATTATCCAATGCATTCTCCAATATTTGCTTTTGTATGAACTAGATAAACAAGAGTGATTTTGGAATGTAGAAAAGACAAAAGATTTAGATTAGTATTGTCCACTGTATAGAGATAGATATAGCCCTAATATTAACTTATGAATGACTGGGTAACCAGAATGCCATTAGACTTAAAATGAAATAATATCCAACTTTAGGAAGGAAGAAAACCCTGTCATATGCTATAATACGGATGAGCCTTAGGGCATTATTCTAAATGAAATGAGGCAACAATAACCAGACAAATAAGTGGACCTGAAGGTGTAGCTCAGTTGAGCTAGATACTTTGCCTAACATGCTTAAAGCTCTGGGGTTTATTCCCTGCATGCAAGAAAACAAACAAAGATAAAAACAATATGATTCCAAAGTAATAAAATTAAAAGAAATAGGAAGTTGAATGATGATTATTAAAGTCTGGGGAAAGGGGAAATATTTGTTTCATACACACAGAGTTTGGGATTGTACAACCCCATAATACTATAAAAGTGGATCCATAAAAGTTTATTATTGAAAATATCCCTCCGTGTGTGTGTGTGTGTGTGTGTGTGTGTGTGTGTGTGTGTGTGTGAGACCACAAAAGAAATAAGCTGGGGCTTTTGGTTGCTTATTCTTATAACCCTTTGCTACACAGGAAGTTGAGATCTGAGGACCAAGGTTCAAAGTCAGCTAGGGCAGAAAAGTCCTTGAGATTCTTGTCTCCAATTAGCCACAAAGAAAAGCTGGAGGTGGATCTGTGGCTCAAGTGAAAGAGCACTAGCCTTGAGCAAAACAATTCAGGGACCGCGCCAAGCCCTAAATTCAAGCCCCAGGAGGAGCTTGCATGCCTGCACCACAACCCCCCTGCCGTCTCCCTCCCCCTCAAATAAATAAAGGCAAGCATTGGGTGGTTTTCTTTGTGTCCATTCTAAGAAACTGTCTTCCCCTTTGTTTTGAGCTAGGAAGATTACCAACTTTTTCCACAAATATTGGCATCCATATTTAGAGGTGTTTTTGAGCAACACCATGGACAATAATTTCACTGTGATGAATTTCTGAATACTGAATGAAGCCAAGGGAATCTGAAAAGAATTGGACTCAGTGTGACCTCTCCTCAGCGAGGTTCAGATTCCACTGCTCAAAGGGCAGCCCAGTTTCCTACTTACCAGATGTCAATTGAGGCATGAGATTTGATTTAGCTTAGAGGCAACTCTACCACACTTCTATCACCACTGAAGCTAGAAGGAAATGGCTTTCTGAGACTTATAACAGTTTCTTTTCTTGGGACAGTTGTATAGATTCACATCTGAGTACCTTGAGACTTATCTTTAAAAAGTTAGTTACCTTGGTTCACAATATTCTGGAAAATACTAAAACAGAAGTAGGTTTGTTTTACTTGCTTAAAAGCAGAAATAACATAGCTTTAATCTGAGCTGTATGCGGAATATGAAAATGTGAATTATTGTATCAATTTTTATGTGCAATGCCAAGATAGGTTGTTTTAATGTAAAGGTTATTTTTTAGGCTGTCATTATAAAAGAAATGATAAAATATTTTCAGCTAACATTTAATTAGGAATTATTGATGGTTTTTGGAGAAGAAAGGGAAGGGACTATTAAAAGAAAACTTTTAGTTTATCCAGTAACTTTACTCTTTTGAAGTAGTACTCTACAGAGGACCTATTCTGAATGGTTTCTTTTAAACATCTGAATTTGTACTTTTTAGTTCCTTTAAAAGTGCACTCAGCAGGGAAAAATTTTGAGTTAAACTATTAAGCAGAAAGGAAAAACTATTCTCAGCAAAATCTTTTACATAAACCATTTTAGGAATCTAACATGAGAAGGTAGATTTTCAGACTGTGTAGTGTTTCTTCTATAGAATGTTTTCTTTAATATGACTCTACTTTTTAAAGAAATAATAATACCAAGTGATGACATACAGTTTCTCCACCACCTACCCTCAACCTTCTGTTTAGTTTCAAATGTTGTAATTAGCATTTATACTTTATAACAATTTTAGTCATTATTCCACAAGATAATATTCTCTGAAGTCGTAGATCTAAGTATCTAGAAATTTAGGGAGTAACAGATTGGTATTTGTAACACAAAATTAACTTTTAAAAACAACAATATTTTCTTACAGAACAAAGTTTTTTTCTGACTTAAAAAGTGTTATTACAAAAGTGATGTACAGTCATATATTAGGTAATGAGTACATTTCTTTTTGGACAATGAAAGGACTTATTTTTTGATAAATGAGGAATTACCATTATCAAGTATTATATACTTTACATAATTATAGATATAATACAATGAATACTATAATATCATTTAAAGCAGGGACACTACAAGCATGTGAGTGATACTTTGTGAAAGACTTTCGAAAGTCACATCACTTTAAATAATCCAAAAAATTTCATATAAGTTTAAGTTAGTTACTCCAACCTGCACTATGGTTTTACCCAAAATTTAGATAGGAAGGTAGCTTCACCTGTAATTTAAAGGTAAATTTAAGAAATGTCTTCTCCCTTCTTGGATTTCATATTATGCCTATTTTTAAGTTAACCTTACATGACATTTAATAAGTTGAAGCATCACAGATAATCTTAGTAAAAAATAACCTTCGGCATGCTCTGAAACTCTTTTAATAAAGAGTACATGGACAACAATATGAAATAAGAAAAATACAGCTGAATCTAAATCCAGAATCTTGTTAATTGTCTAGTTTCCTGACAGATGAATATCTTCTTGTCTTAAAGAAGTCATGTACAGTCTTCTTTCCCCATAGGACAGATGAAAAAATAATTGCCTATGTTAATATTGGATAAATACAATACTAAAACTAATAATAGATGTCATTAAGAATTGCATCTACTCCATGTTATCCATCAACTATCAGAACCCAGTAAGTGCATAAATGGTAATGCTAAAAGTTATAAAAAAAAAAAAGCAACCTAAAATAGAATAGTAATGCAAAGGTATAACAAATTGAATAAAATGACAAATAATCCCAAACTGCCTATAAATTTTCAATGATCAAGAGAAGGTAAGATTTGTATACACACAGATAAGTAAGTAGGATAGAATAGTGTGTTTAGAAATAGTTTGACTCCTATGAGACTTTCACATTATATTTCTATCTATATGCCAATATCCAATGCCAGGAAGAAGAGATTTTTTTTAACAAATAGTGCTTGAGCAAATGAATATCACTACAATTAAAATTAAACAATCAAACAAACAAGAAATTATTGACCTCTATCTCTTGTATATAAAAGCTAATTGGAAATTTGTTACAGATCTATAAAAACACACAAAAGATTTGAATATAAGCATTTGTAAAGATGCTAGGCATCATTACTACTGAGAGAAATGATAATTAAAAGCATAATGAGATATTACTTCCTACCCACTATAATGGCTAAAATTAAAAAGATTGATATGGAAGAAGGAGAATTAGCATAGTGCTGTATGTGAGTGCAAAATGGCACCACAATTTTATAAACAGAATCAGTGCTGGTTTGTAAAGACTGAAATAGGCTTATCCTTTACTAATGAATTTCACCTCTGAGAGTGGTGGAAAAAATACATACAAGAACCTGTATATGAATGTTCATACAGACAATAATGACAAATGACATAATGATAAATAAATGCAAAGTGTTAAATGTTCATTCACAGGAAAATAATCACATGGCAATAGGTTCACACAGTAGAATTCTTCTTAGCAATTAGAAGTAATGAGTACGTGCAGGACCTTGGGAAAATTCTCCTGAACATGTTGGGTAAAAGAAGTAAGAAGCCAAATACTGTATCATACTGGAGGATTCAAATTCCATGAGCTTCATGAAATTTAGTTAGTTTTGAGAGCAGAGGTTGATATTTGGGTCTGGGACCTCAGAGAATAACTGGTAAAGGACACAGAACACTTTCTGAAACCCAGCATACAGTCTGTATCTTGTTCTATGTGATGATTACGTGACTTTTTACTATAGCTCATTTTGTATACTTTAAAACAGGACAGTTTAGTGTATCTAAGTTAGATTTCAAAAAATTATTTAAAAAGTGAAAATAGCCAAGCGCTGGTAGCTCACACCTGTAATTTTACCTACTCAGGAGGCTGAGATCTGAGGATCATGCAGCAAAGCAGCAAAGTATGTGAGACTATTATCTGCAGTTAACCACCAGAAAACTGGAAGGGGTGCTGTGGCTCAAGTGGTAGAGCTCTAGCCTTGAGCTGAAGAGCTGAGGGACAGTGTCCAGGCCCAGAGTTCAAGCCCCCTAGCCGACCAAAAAAAGAAAAGGAAGTTCATTATTTTTCCAGATCAACATCAGTCATAGAGTCTGTTTACTTAATGTCTATTAAGGGACATCTAATCACTATCACATTCAGTAATGTCAGGCTGGAAAAGGCACTGGGGTTCTGCTTCATATATTATAAATATTAAAGAAAGCCCTTCTGAAATTTGCAGAGCGACTTTTATATGTTGAAATCACTTAATTTATTTTGCTTTTCTTTGCTTTGATGTTGGGGATTGAACTCAGGTCCTCTTGAAAGCTAGACAAAAACTCTACCACTGACTTGCATATCCAGAACAAATTATTGACTGCAATTTACCA
This sequence comes from Dipodomys ordii, assembly GCF_000151885.1. Taxonomy (NCBI): domain Eukaryota; kingdom Metazoa; phylum Chordata; class Mammalia; order Rodentia; family Heteromyidae; genus Dipodomys; species Dipodomys ordii. The sequence goes on along the minus strand of NW_012267373.1, from coordinate 4,565,091 downwards.
CAGTTGGTAAATATTTTCTTCCAATAACTTATCAGGTACTTCACAGAGACTAGGACAAACTGGGCAATTTTACATAAGGAAAAAGTGGACCTGGAGTCAGAGTTCCTGTTTCCTTTCAGTCTCAGCATTTTATGATCTACTGCCAGTATTCCCAATTGACTGGCACTGCTAGCTTTCCTTTTACATGAGAAATATGTATTGAATTCAGAGAACTATCAGTCCCCAAGGCAATGTCTACATTGCCTTCTTGGTTGCCAAATGTAGAGCAGTAAACAGAAGTTGATGGTAGCAACAATAAGACATGTGCATTCCTCTTTCCCATTTTCCTCTTTCAGTATGTTGAATCTGCAATAAATTTAATATGCACAAATATCCTTCCTTTCTCATTTTAAGGCTCTTATGAATCCAATCACATGCTTCAATGCCACCCTCATGCAGTTGATACAAAGCCAAAGTGACAGGAAAGAGGAATAAATGCATTCCTTTTTCCCTTTGTCCCTCATTACATAGACAGAGTCCTGTAGCTTTTCACTGATAATTTCCTTTAAACTTTTGACATCTTGCAAAATTAATGCTGTATAGCTTTAAACATTTAAATCTTTCCCCTTTCCTGTGTGTTCAATGTATTTTCTGTAGTGTTACTGTAGAAAGACAAAAGAATATATCTGTCAACGTGTATCACTACACATATACATATAAACATACTTGCACACATTCAGAAACACATCCATGCAGTCTTCCATCTGTTTCCTACATAAATATTTTCAGTATCTCTATGTATACAGGCATTGTGCTAATCACTACAAACGTGTTAATAAGTGAGGCTGCAGGTCCGTAAGGATGGTAATAAAGCTTTATTCACATGCTTGATAGTCTTATACATGTTTGCCTGTCCTAGGCTGGTTACATTCTTATAATCTTATTTTGTAAAAGGCATTATTTGCTAAAACCAAGCAAACACACAAGCAAGAAGGTCTTGTTTGGTATCTCATGGTTAGAAAAGACCAGAGCTAGAATTCCAGCCAGGAAATCCTTCATAAAGTTCATCAGTGTTAGTTCCAATGCTTCCAGATATTTAAAAAAAAAAGAGTGCCTATTGTATCTTACTAAGTTTATGGCAACTCCAGAACCATTCAACTATTTATTCAAACAGAATTGTATGAAAACAGCACAGTATGCACATAAGCATATAAGCCACAGAAACGGGATTTCAAAATCCTTTCTTCTAACTTTTAAAACTAGATCATGTTTCATTGCTATCAACCACCATCCCCAGGTACCTCAAGGCACCAGAATTCTCTCTCCCGTTTTATTATAACCCAGTATTCACTGGTCACCATCTCTCCCTCGACCTCTCTCATCTCTACAGTCTCTGGTAATCAGCATGGTAACTCTCCACCTTCTATGAGATTAACTTTCTTTTCTTTCCAAATCCATGTGAGATTATGTAGTACTTGTCTTTCTGTGCCTGGCTCCAGTCCCATCTTTGCTGTTGCAAAGTAAAGAATTTCATTCATTTTTATGACTAAATAGTATATTGCATTGAATGTATTTACTACATTTTTATGAGTCATTTATCAGTTGATAAAACAGATTATTTCTGTTTCTTGGCTATTGTAAATAATGTCATGAACCTAGAATATAGGTTGGATTTTTACCCAGTAATAAGATCACTCTAATTATACCCAGGAATGACTGCTAGATCATATAGTAAGTCAGATGTAAAATTTTGAGGACTACCTATAAATTTTCTATTATTATGTCTATACTGCTTATAAGTCTGTCTTCTCTACATCCTCACTAACACCATTACCTTTCATCTTTTTGTTAATAACAATTCTGACTGGGATGAAGTGATATCTCATTGTGATTTTGACTTACATTTCCCTAGTAGTTAGTGATATTGAACATTTATTCATGTCTTTGTGGCCTAACTTTGCTATGCTATATTTTGAGAAATGTCTATTTAGTTTATCATTCTTTCATTATAACAATTTTTTAAGCAATTATGTTTGGATTTTTTATATTTTATATTATATTTTATATAAAAAATTCACAAATTCTTTTTCAGATATGTGGTTTGCTTTTTTTTGTGGGGGGGAGTCGGTCGTGGGGCCTGAACTCTGGGCCTGGGCGCTATCCTGAGCTCTTGAGCTCAAGGCTAGTGCTTTATCACTTGGAGCCACAGCACCACTTCTGTCTTTTTCTGCTTATGTGGTGTTGAGGAATTGAATCCAGGGCCTCATGCAGGCAAGATAAGCACTCTACCACTGAGCCACCTTCCCAGCCCTATAGTTTGATTTTTATGTTGTTTTGCTTTCTTTTTGTAACTCATGCTCAGAATATAGTTCAGACTGTCCTGAAATTTGCTATGTAGCCTACGTTTGTCTTGAATTAGCAATTCTCCTGCCTCAGCTGAAAGATAACTGGGATTACAGGTGTGTCCTACCACACCCAACTCAGGAGATAGTTTTATTCTCTTACTCTTGTATGTTGTCTCTTTAACCTGTTGGGTATTTCCTTTGTTCTATAAGCCCTTTTTATTGTGATGTGTTTATCACAACCAATTTTCTTAGTCACTCAACAGATTTTGACTGTTAATCATATCCTATTTCTTGAACTATTCTGTCTTTCACCGATGACTTCTCATTAATCTTGCAAGTTATGATTAGAATATGAAGTGTCCTCCATAGGCTCATGTGCAGAATGCTTGATTCTAGCTGGCAATGGCATTTGGGGTGGTTCTGGAAATTTTTGGAGGTGGAGTCACTGTGCTCCTGGGTGGGGTAAAGTTCTAACCCAGAAATACTCCCTACCTAAAAAGGCTCTGTGGTACCCCGCAGATAGCCTGTACAAAAGGAGGGATAATCTAAGGGAGGAGTCTTGGACAACAAAGTAGATAAAAGCAGGTTAATTTTAAGTGAGAAAGAGTATATAATTAATCTTTTATTTTGGGCAAGAAGTGCTCATAGGGAAAAGTTGCAGAATCCAGGTTAGAGAATCCAGGCTGTGAGATTTGAATTTACCATTGATGCCCAAATGAAGAAGGAATAGGAGATTTCTTGTTATCTTGTCCAGACACAAAAGAGGAAGAGTGTATTGGAATTGGTCAGCTTTCTCACAGCTTGGCAAGGTACCTTCAATGAGGAAAGATCTATCTTGCCTTATGGTTTCAGAAGTCTAGGTTCTCTTTCATTGTAAAGAATTTATGGCTTATCAGAGCAGCTTCCCATGTCTGTGAGCGTGACCCTTTCCTTTTCTCTCTTTTTATTTTGTTTCATTCTTTTCTTTTTTTCTGAGATAAAGACCCACTGATATTCAGGGTTGATCTTCTCTTTTTAGTTAATGTTCTCTTAGAAAAGCTCTCGTAAATAAACCTTAGACATGTGCTTACCTAATCTCCTCACTGACTTTCTCCATCTAATTATTTGACCATCATGATTAGCCATCACAAGGATGAAACTTAAAGGCTCGACTATCAAAAATAAAGCCAGAATTTTGATACTAAGTGTTCTAGTTGGTGTTTATTTTAGAAAAAGAAAAGTAAATGCAACTATGCAAATCAATTCCTCATTCCAAAAGACACTTTAAAACTTTCTATTTAGAATGACAGGCTGAACATAGCATAAGGAAACAGGTTTTCCATTAATTAGCAATGGTTTAGAGACTAATAGAAAAACTGACAATGTCTGGAAATTTACTCTGCTGCAAAATAGGAGAGAGAACAGATAATAATAAATTAAACCTAATCTGGAATTTTCTTTCAATTTAAAGATAGAGGGATTGGAGGAATTCAGACAGGGTAAGAAGTAATTGGTACAAGAACTAGGCCCTAGATTCTATTTTAGTTTACCTTTCAAATTTTTTTTCTCTATTTTTTTTGTAGTTCTTATTGTTGTTGGTCATGGGGCTTGAACTCTGTGCCTAGGTGCTGTCCCTCAGCACTTCAGCTTAAGGCTAGTGCTTTACCACTTAATCCACAGCACCACTTCTGGTTTTCTGGTGGTTCATTGGAGATAAGAGTCTCATGGACTTTCCTGCCCAGGCTGGCTATGAAGGATCATTCTCAGATCTCAGCCTCCTAAGTAGGTAGGATTACAGGCATGAGCCACAGGCACCTGGCACTTCTCTATTAAATTTAAGCCTAGATTTTGTTGGCCTCTGTTTTTCACTGAAGTAGCTGCACAAGTCACACCAAGGACCATTCCAATCAACAGATACAGGACATTTTGGAAATTTTCTAGTGACATCTGTAGAATAGCATTTTCCTTCTGAATTATGCAGACTTAAGCAATTCCTATAAACTAAAAATTAGAACAAAACAAAGCAAAACCTGTATTTGTCATTTTACCCACGAATAAAGCAGAATTAGACCAGAAAAAATTCAAATTCAAAAATTGCAAAAAATGTTATTTGAATATATGTGGTAAACATTGTCTTAGGCTGCTTTGAGTTAAATGTCGTTATACTTTAAAGTTTATGTCAGAAACTTATTTCTTTCCATAAAGAGTTAACCATAGATCACAAGCAAAACATTTTACAGATATCTTAATATCTAGATACCTTATTTTTTAAACTAGGTTCTTAGTTTAATAGAGGGTTCATATATAAATATCTTGTCCATTTCCTAATAAATCATTTAAAAACGTATCTTACAAATAATTGGTAAAGTCAAAAGGCCACTGCTTGGCTAAATTGTCATTATTTGATGAATACCACTTCAGCATGGTTTAGTTTCACTACAAAGGCAACTGTACCCACCATAGTACAATGTTAAATGCAATTTAATTTTAGCTTGCAGCTAATTAAACTGATCATGGCTCCTACCTGAAACTATTGTGTTAGCAGAGTCTGCAAGACACAGTGGGCTTATTTCTAGTATTATAGTACTTAATGCTCATTTATTCATTCAACTAATATTTTTAACTTTTAGAATCCTCAGTATGAGATAATTATATCATCAAAAACTCAGCCTTGGGCCAGGTGCTAATGGCTCATGCCTGTAATTCTAGCTACTCAGGAGGCTGAGATCTGAGAATGATGGTTCAAAGCCAGCCTGGGGAGGAAAGTTTGTGAGACTCTAATCTCCAGGTAACCACCAAAAAACCAAAAGTGACACTGTGGCTCAAGTGATGGAGCACTGGCCTTGAGCTGAAGAGCAGAGGGATAGTGCCCAGGCCCAGAGTTCGAGCCCCATGACCGACAAAACGAAACAAAACAAAACTGATGTTGGTATAATTTGTGGAGGGGAAAGGAAAAAAACAAATCGTTTAAATAGGGATATAGGTGGACCCATTGCAACAATGAGATGTACAAGATGTTATATCGAAAAACAAACTTTACAACTTTGGCTGGGGGTGAGAGGGAGTGGGGTGGAGGACAAAGGAGGAGGCAACAATGCTTGATAAGAAATGTACTCATTACCTGGCCCATGTAATTGTAACTCCTCTGTATGGTATTTTCACAGTAATAATAATAAACAACATACAATAAATAAGGATACAGATTGATCCATTGCGACAATGAGATGTACAAGACATTATGTCAAAAAACAAACTTTACAATTTAGGCGGGGCGGGGGAGGGTGTAGTTGTGGAGGTGGGAGGGACAGGATGGTAAGGGAAAAACAAGGGAGGAGGCAACAATGCTGGATAAGAAATGTACTTAGGGACTGGGATGTAGCTCAGTGGCAAAGCACTTGCCTAGCAAGTGCAACGTCCTGGGTTCGATCCCCAGTACCAAAAAAAGAAAAAAGAAAAGAAAAGGAAGGACAAAACAAAAAATACAGTTAAAAAAAAAAGAAATGTACTCATTACCTGGCTCATGTAACTGTAACCCCTCTGTACAGTATTTTCACAGTAAGAAACTTAAAAAATCAACCTTGGAAGTCAGACAAAGAGAAAACAAAAAGAAAGGGAAAAATACTAGAGCAGAAACATTAAACCCAGGAAAAGTGTGAGTAACAAAAGCCAAGAGCTAGAGTTGTTTCTTAAGGTCTAAAATAAATTTAAATAGCTGTGAGGAAGGAAGTGATAAAGAAATTGGCCAGTACAGTTCAAAGTTGTAAAAGTTACATCAAACAATATTTAAGAGTTAAAAGATAAAGAATTCGATACGACAGAAACGAAAAGTGTAAAGATTAAGGTAATATGATGTTGGGTTGTTGTATATGTCTGCTTTCAGTTATACAGCAAAACGTCAGACTCTGGGTACTTCACAGAGTGAAGAAGTGAACTGATTAGTGTGCGATTCCAAGCCATGTGCCTCTGGCAGTATCACATCTTGGCAAATGGCAGCATGGCACAAGCATGTGCGAGAGGGAAAGACTCATTGCCAGACAAGGAAACTTTCACAACAACTTTCTCAGCATAGGTAATTCAGAATCCATGAACACTACCTTAATGCCTTCTAAAGGTAAATTCCCCTGTAACCCGATCACCTCTCACTAGATTGTGCCTCTTAAAAACTCACCCTCTCTTAACATGACCATAACAAGGACTGTGCTTCCAGGAAATGAAGCTTTGGGAGACACCCTCAAACCACATCCAAAACACAGTACCTACCATTCCTGCAGATACCTACATTACTTCTTCCTATAAGCATGTTGCCATTTAGGATGACAGGATTTGAGGCACAGATGACCATGGTAAGCAGGAGCAAAGCCCTTAGTGATATAGGATGTGACCTACAGTCAGGTAGTTCTAAGCAGTGGCAAATGATTGGGCTGAAGGTGAAGCTCAGAGGTAAAGTGCTTTCCCAGCATGTGAAAAGCCCTAGGATATACTCACAGGACCACTTCCCCCAAAATAAGAAAATGAAATGAAGAAACAAAGAAACAAGTGTTTGTAGATGCGCAGAGTACAAGAATATTAGTCGTATAACAGCCTTAAAGACTAGAAAAATGTCAGACCACTTTCACACATTTAAGCTTGGAATACAGTTTCAGTTAAAGCAAGAAACTGGTAAAGAAAGATATTGTGGAGAGTTTCCTATTCCTTTATTCAATGATATTTTACACTTACTACATGGGGATAGATGCATATACTTTCTTTTTACATTCACCAGCATATGCTACAATGATTGAAAGAATTTCTTTTACTTCTCTTAGTATTCCTTAAACTCACCAATGGATGAAGAACATAATTCATTCAACTTTATAATCCAATCACATGATACAGCAAGCTTGATGCTTTATCCATATGTGGTAGTGAAAAAAACAAATGCCACTATTGGTAGATGACTCAGTGAAAGATTTAAGGTTACTAAGAGTCAGGGACACTTTCAACATTTTCCTCCAAAGTATACTTAAAAAATAATGTAGTGTTGATATATACTTCCAATACAAATCTTACAGCTGGTCATTTTGACCAGACTATTCATTCTAGCAACCAATGATGCACCAAATCCCATCTCATACCTGTTATCCCAGCTCCCAGAGCCATCTGCACATCTTTTCTGAGCTTTGCTTCATTGACATCAGGTTGGTAATTTGAGACTGAGTGCTATGAGAGTATTTACAACACTCAAATTTGCTTGGGCTACCAAGCAGGGATCTCCCTACTGCATAGAAAGCAGCTGTAAAATAGGATTTAGCTGGACAACATTCCATAATATCATCAGCCAAATGAAGACGGGCATTTTCATCACCAGAATAACTACTTTATTGTATTTTCTTTCTCAAATTAATCATGACTTGTTTCTTTTTTTCCCCTTTTGTCGTGGGCCTTCAACTCAGGCCTTGGACACTGTCTCTGAACTCTTTTGCTCTACTACTTTGAGCCACAGCTCCACTTCTGGTTTTGGATGGTTAATTGGTGATAAAGGTTTTATAGAGACTTTTCTGCCTGGGCTGACTTTGAACCAGGATCCTCAGACTCCAGTCTCCTGATTAGCTAGAATTGTAGGCATGAGCCACCAGCGACCAGGAACTTAATGGTTTCTATCACTATTAATTAGTATCTTTGCCAGCGTCTGAACTTTATAAGAACCAAAACATTTCAGAATCCAGAACTTAGCATAATATTTTTATCTTGAAATATGTTCAAAATATGTTCCTTATGAATCTGTAATATTCCATTACTTGAATATGCTGAAAATTTACTTAGCTAGCATGCTAATTTCATTATATAAACAGGATGACTAGTAATAGACTAGCAAAAATAACATACTTTATCAAAATTCAGTTGTTATCAATGAGGTCATTATGAAACTGCTATTTTAATATATGGATATTGTGAGATGATTGCTTAAGTTTAAACATTTAATTATAAGAACAACAAAAGAAAAGCGATTTCACAATCTGAGGTCTGTCTGTAACATGTATTTTCATAGACTTTATTAATAGAAAAATATTTTTCCATTGGAAAAGAAAGTATTTGTACTTATTGTACTGGGTAATATATAAAACTGGCTTAGTAGAAATAATTTTACATCAATCAATTGGAAAATTATGGAAACAAAATTTCTACAATGCATAGTCAAGTTTTATTAACACTAAATCATCATAATCACAATCATTTTCCAAATATAGTTGTTGTAATAAAAATTCATGATTCCTTTATACAGCATTATAGAATCTGGGATCTATCAAGTGTACATTCAGCCTAATCCTCAAAGTGTTTAATGACCAAAATCCCTCAAAATCAGTTTCATTTGTTTTTGAGCCTGCTATCTTTTATGTAAAGGCAAATATATTCAAAGGAAAATCTCTGAAAATGTTCCTCAGGACACCTACTTGTTTTCATAAAGCAACATTCAGAGATGTAAATGTAGAACACAATCCATATGGCTCTTCCACATTCATGAGAATGGAATGGTAAATGCTCTTGGAAAATGTTTGAAATGTATTCATTTACCTTTCATGGTTAGGTTTTGTGGTTTCAATGAAAAAGCCACAATGGGCAAGTAGGGTAACTGCAGAACAGGGGTGGTATTTCAGTGGTACCAATGTGCTGGAAAGAACTCCACTTGAGTGCTTTGAAATCTGTCAGTCTTGGAGAGTATATCACATTCCATGATGCTATGTGACTGGTGATATCCTCAGGGATCCAGAAATCTGACTGGACTTAACATTTCAGTAACAGAGCAGAACCTCTCATTGTGCATGGTGGGAGAGGGGAATCTATATTCTGCCAAGGCTATTTGGATATTTATAACATCACTCAAAGGCCCAAATTATCAATAAGACAAAAAAGTGTATGTGTCTATAAGTCTGCTCCATCATGTATCAAATAACTTCATAAGACCTACTTCTGCAATTTAGACCACCATTGTATAGTATTTAATCAGTCTGCATATTATCATTAGCTTCAGAAGACAAACCCAAAGAAGAAAATATCTGTAGTAAAAGTCAGTGACATGAAACTTTCACACACAGAGAATGGATTTCCCGAAAATACGGGTATGCTCTTGTTCCCACTGGCACCTCCCCTTTCACAGATAATCTATCCCAAGTCTTGCTTGGCCTGTGCATACAAGGTTAAAGCCATAGAAATAAGTGCATTCTAGAAGCAGCTCTGAAGTCATCTCCAACAGGTTAGATGACTGAGGTTTATGCTGTTCAGAGCCCAGGCTTCCCCATTAGTATGGCAGCTCCAATTTCCCGCATTGTTGAATTCTTCTCTCCACTCATATTGTCTTTCCTAATACCATAGCAAATGTAAGCTACTTGCTCTAGAATCCTTACCTCAGTCTACTTCTGGGACAACCAAATAATACAATAAATAGAGTGGCCATGGGAAAAAACACAGTAAGATACTGTATGGACCATAGTCCAAATATTAATCAAATGTCATGGGAATCAAAGGAGGGGACTATGTCCATTTCCTCATTTAACATAAATTTATTGGTTACCTTTGTCTAGGTGTCTAGTGTGAATGAAAGAAAGCCACTAAAACACGGCTTTAGATGTTTATGGGAATGTAGATTATGAATTGAAAGTAATAACACAAAAATCACTCTGCTTAGAAAAAGAAGAGGTTACAAGTGGGGTGAAAAGCAGGGAGAGAAGAAAGAAGTAAAGAAAGAGAAATTGTTTCTAGTGTTCTATAACACACTGGCATGGCAATAATTTATAACAATTCTGTACTTCAGAGTAGTTACCTGAGCAGAATTTAAACCTCCTCGGTCTCAGCCTCTGGGGTATCTAGGGTTACAGGTGTAAGCTGCTCTTGCCCAACTAGCTCTTTCACTTCTGGGAGGGCAAACCTCTCATACAATCCACACTCCAGAGCTTTCTGTACAGTCAGGCTTAGGCTGGACTTCTGATTACCTTTTTTGACTGACTTCTTCCTCTGCTCAATCTTCAAAACTCTAGATTTTCCTGAGACCACTCTCCTAATAAATAATTACCAAAAGAAATGAGATAATTCTTCAGCCTTAAATGCTTATTATAAATTAATGAGAACTAATGTGTGGATTAAAATATCAGCCCATGTATAGGAATCAGAAGGCCTAGTCCCCAGATTAACTCTGTATTTTCTTACCTGTGTCAGTCAGTTCTGTGAACATCTGTTTCTTTTCAGAAATGAAGAAAATAACATCTCCCCATTGTGATACTGTGAGGCATGAATGAAATTATGTATTCCAAAGCACTTTTGAAAATGGAAAGTTCAATACAACATGATTATCATCCTATGCTATTTTATTACCCAAAATGGTATATGTCATTTAATTTTTAATTTGACAAAGTAAGAAACAATTTTAAGGCAAAAAAAAGAGAGTGTTTTTGAAATTCAGGACATTAGCTAACTGGCTTGCTTAGTTTCACTTAGGCCTTTGTCTCTGATGTCCTTTCCCTATCAAGATGGTAGAGCTAGATGTGAGTTTGACCTTCTGGAGGACAGTGAACCCATTATCTTTATGTATGAAAGAGCACATTTTTCATTTTCATTTCCAAGACTGAAGAAATGTTTTTCTACATTGGATAGTAACATTTGAGAATCCAAAACTAAGAACAAATAAACAACAATTCAGTTTGTTATACTCTGTAATAATAATCAATGTTGTTGTAAGTGTTCTATTTTCTGAAGTACTTCCTGAAAAGAATAGAGGCCAATTTCTTGATTCAAATTACAATTCAACAATGTCTGTACACATACAAGAGAATCTTGTATCTTGTTGGAAAGTAATAGTTGTTGTTTTTGACACCAGTGTCTCATGCCTGTATATTGGCTACTTAAGAGGCTGAGGTCAGAGATTTGAGGCTTGAAACCAGCTTTATCAGACAAATTTTCAAAAATATTTTCTTCAATTAACTGTCCAAAAGCCAGAGGTAAAGATGTAACTAAATGGTAGAGTGTTAACATTGAGTAAAATGTCTAGGAAGCCTGGAGTTCAAGTCAAAGTACCAGCACTAAAAAAACCTCTAGTAGATGATCTCTACATTTGCATTGAGTTCCTTATGCACACTTCATCACTCTTCAAAAAGTATCATTGAATGCATATTCAATGAGTCCTGAATCAGACATACTTTACCATAAAAATAGAGTTTAGGGAAAGAAAAGGGTTGTTCATGGGTTCGTGGTTGCTCTTTTGCCCCCATCTTTTCCTTTATAACCTTAATTTTTAACATTATTACTCCTTAGTCATACATTCTCATCTTCATTGTACATGTGACACATGTGGTTACTTCTGCAATGTCAAAAGCAGAATCCAAATCAGATGTGGTGGTACCACTGCAAATAACTCATACTCAAAAATAATATTATGTAAGTTCTCTGAAGACCATGGCTTCTGAGATATTTCCACATTGTTTGAAGTAGTGACTTGAAGTAGTTAGAAGAATATTCAGTTTTATTGTCCATTTCCGATTACAGCTCTTGGCAGGGTAATATAGGCAGAAAGTAGAGGATCAGAGATGAATTCCTTAAATTATCTTCCTTAGGAAATGATTTCTCTATGGAAATAAAAACCTAAATACCATTGATTCCCAAAAGCATACTAAGCACATAGAAAAGAAAAAAAAGCACATAAAAAAGAGTTCACTGTTTTAAAAATCTTCCATGCATACTAAAGTGACTGCAATTTAAATAAACCTTTGAAGCTTTGAGTAAGAAAGGAAATTAGTACAGGCAATGGTTGGAAAATAGAGAGTGTATTAAAATAATATTTGGATGGGTGAATGCTTACCCAATTTTAGTTGAGAATTATACTGAACTACTATTTTCCTGAGGGAATTAAAAAATAAATAAAAATATTTTGTTATGCTGAGTGGAAAACAGGTTGCAGATTGGGAGACAATGACATGATGCTGCTCCACTATGCATGAAGTGGAACCATCTCAGCAGAACTTGGTGTGATTTGAATGTGACCTTCCCTGCTCTCCCACAGCTGAGCATTCTAGTAAAAAGGAATGAAATTCTTGGCATTCAGCACAGCCTGGTATCTTGGGGGGAAATTTCTTTTCATTAACTTTACTTGCCCCGACATGAACGGGCAGAGCCCACCCAGGATTGCTCCTGCATCAAACAATATGAAAGACCAAATCATTTCTCACCAAATCATTTCTCAAACAACCTTCCCTGTGTCAGCTGATCTCTTATTTTATCAACCTAGAGATTTATCTAAGTAAAACTTTAAGAAAAAAGAGAGGAAGGAAAGAAAGAAAGGAGGAAAAGACAGGGAGGAAGTAAGGAAGAAATGGAAGGAGAGGGGAGAAAGGAAGAAGAAAGAGAAAGAAGGAAATAAAAACTATGAAATACATAAAACTCTTGGGATTTGTCTTAGCAGCTACATTCCTAAGTGAAATCATATTGGAACAACTTAGGAATGTTAGTGTAAGGTCAAGAAAGCAAAGAAATGGAGAAAAATAAATAATAGTCCATGAGGATTCTTTAATCATTAGATTTTAAAATCTTTGGATAATTTTTTATGGTGGACCTTATGTTAATTTCCCATTGGTCTATTTCTTATACTGACATTTCTGTATAAGATCAGTGACTATTTCATTAGTGACTAAGCAGTTATTATGACAGCTTTATTTATCTTAAGTAATATTGGATTGATATACAAATGAACTATACACTAGACACATACCTAAGGATTTGAAATTCATTTATACTAAAGTTTTACTTTATACATTTTAAGAGTGTTATATAGTTTCAGATCTTTGTTTCTGCAGAAATAAAAAGATATGTTATTTTCCTGGTTCTCCTACTAACTACAGCTAAAACACCATACATTATACATAAAACAAGCCCAAAAATTCATGTAAAAGGAAACAAAGCAGTACTAGGAATTCAAGGTATGATACTATAATGAATTCTCAAAGTTATGTTTGCCTCATATATACTACACTTGGAACAGAATAAGACAACTCAGTAAGGCCACAGATATAGACAAGAAAAGACAAGGAGAATGAGTGAAAGAAAAAGAGAGAGCACAAGGCAAGAGAGAAAAGAAGGGAAAGGAAGGAAGGGAAGAACAAAAGGGAAGGAGGGAGGGAGGGAAGGAAGGAAGGAAGGAAAGAAGGAAGGAAGGAAGGGAAGAAAGAAAAACTACTTTCTTAAGTGAAAGCAGAAGGCAAGGGTAGTATAATAAGATAGATCATTATTAAACAATAACCAATCTATTGTAGCCAACTCCACAGGAAAATAACAAGAACCACAACACTGTTTCCTCATCCTCAGTAAAGACTGAAAGATACATTCAATCCATCACTTCCTCCACTAACACCACCAAAGTGATAGCAGAGAAGGTCTAGGAGAAAACCAAAGTTTCATCCCCTTTGGCAGTAACAATTATCCTTTCCCCAACAGTGTCAGTGAAGAGTGTGTATGTGTGCAGGGGGAGGGTTGGCTGGACTTTGTTTCTACAGAGTAGTAACAAGCTATTCTTCCTTTAATACTATGTGCTGTAAGAGAAATTTACAGGAGAAACAGGCCTTTTTTAAATGTTTTTTTTTTTACCACCTCCAGCAGTTAGGAGAATCCTTTCCTATGATGCAGCAGGGAGCGGTGTGAGGCATCCCTACCCCATTCAGCTAGTAGGCTGACAAGGAAAGGTCTAGCAGAAAACAAGAAATCTTATAGCTACCCCACAGTCAGGATACTCTTCCTCATTATCACAGAAGCTGAGTGAAGAACTAAACTTCCTTTCTCACTGGCAAACCTGAACATTTACTTCTCATCTGGAAGTAGATACTTCCTTCCACCACCGACCAGAACCACATCATCGAAATAGCAAAAGCAGGTGGCTTTTTATAAGATCTAGATACTCTCTAGATACTCTTATCATAATGTCCTAAATGTTCATGTTTTAATAATCATATAGTATACCGTTAAACAAAAATATCTCAAACTGAAAAAAATGCATCAATATTTATATAAAGACATCAGTCCTGTTAGAATCTTACAGTAATAATTAAACCAGTTATCATAAAGGTATTTCAGTATCAATACAATGTACTTGAAATAAAGGAAAATAGAACATTTAAGCAAAGAAATATATAAAGAAAAACAAAATGAAGCTTCAGAGCTGAAGAATATAATAACCAAAATAAGACTAGGGAATTCTTAGCTTCCATCAGAAAGAATGACAATGCCCCAATCATTAGGAAAAGGGAAAAAGGAAAGACTTGAAAAAAACTACATTAATCAAAAACTATATTAACTAAAATGAGCCAGACCCAAAGAAACATAGGTTGCATGATTTCTCTCATTTATAATAATTAAAATGTGCCTATATACCTGTAAGTAAAGCCAATGGATAGTAAAAGACAAAAAATTATACTTGGACATGAAAAACTAAACAAGACTCCAAACATTCACAAAGTGAGAACGAAGGAGGATATTCTTAGGAGAGGATCACAAAGGCTTAATAGCTATGTGCAAATGATTATGTATAAGTTGTTATGTTGAAAAACAAACTTTACAACTTTGGTGGAGGAGGATCAGGTGGGGGGACGGGGGGAGTATGGCAAGGGATAGGAAGGGGAAAGAAAGAGGAGGCAACAATGCTTCATAAGAAATGTACTCATTATCTTGCCCATGTAATTGTAACTCCTCTGTACGGTATTCTCACAATAAAAAAAAATGACACTTATCCAAATGAATTCCAAGGAGTGAAGAGGGCTTTTTAATTTTAGTTTTTAATGGTTTTTTTCTTTATTTTTTTCTACTTTTTCTCCCTTTGTCACAATATTTGATTTTTGTACCTTTTGTCTTGTGTGTAAGTTTATCTGATTTGGAGAGAGGAAAGGAAAGCACCGAAACAGTGGAATAAAGGGTGACCTAATTCAGCATTAATAGTCACTAGACACTGTTTTAAATGAGGTATAAAACATTGGGGGAGAAGGGTCAGAAAGAGAAAAACTGGAAAAAATGATGGAATTGGTGATATTACTCAAAAGAAATACATTTAATACATGATTTATGTAACTGTAATCCCTCTGTATATCACATTACAATAAAAAAAAAAACAAAGTAAAACAGAAGTTACTTAATTTCAACAGAGGAAAACTGAACAAAAGATAACCAGATCCCTACAGAAATGTACAACTATAAAAAAAATCTATCCAGGTGTGATGACCAATGCCTATAATCATACCTCTTGAGTAGACAGAGATTCAGAGAATTGCAGTTGGAGGAGATGTTAACAAGACTCCATCTCAACCAAAAAAATATGAGTATAGTGGTGGATATGTGAGTCAATTTCAAATAGGAGACCTAGATAGGTCTGGTTCAGGATAGCCCCAGGCAAGAAAGCAAGACTATCTGTAAAACAATTAAAACTAAAAAGGATTGGCTGTAGATGCCAAATATACTAGATCAAGGTCCCCAGCACCACAACACAACACAACAAAACAAAACAACCTAACATTCATAATATTGCAGGCTGGAAATGGTGGTGTGACACCTGAACATAAAATATTTAAAGTTTCCCAGTGGCTCATACCTTTATCTTTATTTAGTAGGCAGCATTATGAGGCTTACAGTTTGAAGCCAACATTAAAATCAATGTCGAACATGTTGATGCGTACCTGTTAACTTACTTTCCAGAGAGGTATAAAGCAGTGGACCATGGCCCAGGCAAGCCCAGATTTACATATAAGACTTGAGTCAAAAAATACAGAAGGCAAAAAGACTAAGGGTATGGCTCCTGTGAAAGATTGTCTTCCTTACAGCACGAGGCCCTGAGTTCAGCACCTCTGCATTTGTTTTGAAGAAGTGATGACTAGAAATTTCAAAAGCTTGACAGAAGACAATAAGCTATATTAAGATATAGAGAACAACCAAAGATATAAACAGCCAAAGAAAAGAACATGTTACATGTAAGAAAAAAATCATACAAATATTCATTTTTTTGTGAACATACTGTACAGAGGGGTTACAATTACATGGGCAGGATAATGAGTACATTCCATATCAAGCATTGCAGACTCCTCCTTTGTTTACCCTTCACATCCCTTCCCAGCCTTGCCCCGCCCCCGCATCATACAAATATTCTTAATTGATTATTGGAAATTTTTTTAAAAGCAATTCAGTAGAAAACAGTTTTCAGTGAAAATAACTTTGAAAAAAATTGGACAGTTATTTCCAACCAATCTAAAGTCTTAAACCTAACATACATATATAAACTCAAAGTGGAACCCATATTTTTTAAATATGAAATGAAACTCCAAAGAATTGAAGACAAAGTACAATTCTTAGATTTAAACCAATTCACAATGCATAGGGGAAAAGTTGATAAATTAGTTTTCACAAAAATTATTAGATCTTACCCTGAAAACTCTATCAAGATGTAAAGACCTTGCAATGTTTGTAAGAGAAAGTGATTATTCATTGCATTATCAATGGATTACAATTTTCATGAAAATAATATACCATGTGTCAAGTATTAAATCATTATGAACAATGGAAAACAAAATATTATTTACTAAAGATTAATTTAAGTGCTAATAAACTTTGAAAGATTGTTTCTTAATTTATATTAAAAAATTAATGTTAGAAATTTTGAATAATTTATTACATAAAATCAAAAGAATCTATTTGAATATTTAGTCTCTAAAAATATCTTCCTTTGCTTTGAAAAGGTAAAGAAATTTACAGAGTAAGACAAGAAAGTAAAAATTTCAAAGTAAATTTATGCCGCTACTAAATACTAAACTTCTAATAACCAAAAACGTAACTTTATCAGAATACATTATATGCATATATGGAGATGTTGTGATTAAACTCTTTTACTATGCAAATATATGAAAAAAGTTTAAGCACCATAAATTTATCAATATAAATTACAAAAGACAAAATATTACTAGCTATAGTCCACAAAGTACTGATGACAAAAAATAATAAACCTCCTAATGGGTTATCAAACAAGAGAAATAAATTTTTGAGCACTTGTCTAATAAGTGTAATGCCTTGTGTCCAAACTCCAATACTGCCAGAGAAAAAAGAAAATGAGAAAAAGAAAAATTTTAGAAATTAGATAGTTTCCATAGAAAATAGAAAATTACATAGTTTTCTCCTTAAAATCTGTGTGTGTGTGTGTGTGTGTGTGTGTGTGTGTATGTTAGTACAATCAGTTTTATGGTATCTTGTTCATTCTAGACACTGCAGTGTAAGCATGGATAGGAAACCTATTCATCTATTAAGACCTAGTTTTTCCAAAAGGGTTGAAAACATGGCTCAAGTAGTTGAGCATTTTCTTAGGGAGTAAGCTCAAGAGAGTTTAAATCCCAGTTCTGGCCACCCCCGTGTACCCCCAACACATACCTCCCCCCACACACATGCATATATACATACACATATACACACATATATACACATACAAACATATACACACAACAGCAACAACAAAAACCACTAAAGCATTTTATTCTAACAATTTTATTATAAAAATATCAAACCACTAAATCATTTTATTCTAACCATTTTATTATAAAAATATCTCCGCAGAACTTGCAGTTAGATTAAAAATAGCACTGCAATTTTACATAAGAAAAATTCAACACTCAGAAAATAATGAAAGATATTTATTATAGCTCACCTAGGCCAAAAATACCTATGGTTATTAAAAATAATGAGGATGCCTCTTTAGATGGGGAAGGGAGACAGTGATAGTAATAGGAGAAATAGAGCAAAAATGAGCAACTTTATGTGAATTACGAGCTGAAAGCATGCTGACCAGTGTTGATATGTCAAGGGTTTGCTTACCAAGGCTGCCTCTGTCCACACTACAAAATTACACCTCATTTTTCTTGGTAGTTTGTGAAAAAAAATCTCTCAGAATCCCTAGACCCTAAATGCTACCATCGTGAAATATATCCTGACCATAGGAACTAAAATGTTAATCCACTTATCCTTGTAACCAGATGTACAAGAGATTTTTCAATTAATTCAATATGCTTTTGTAAGAATTTTCAAGGCCAATATTTCCCCAAATGCAGTTGTGTTTTCAAGCAAGTTATCTCTTGAGTAAATTTTGGTTATATTTGTAATTAGAAGATAATAAAAACAAACATAATTTCTTCCTTATGTTCTACAAACACTCTTATATTGCCTTTTAGAATTGTATTAGATATGAAATGAAAAGAAACTCAAATATAAAGAACCAGGCTTGAGCCGCTGGTGGCTCATGTCTGTAATCCTGGCTACACAGGAGGCTGAGATCTGAGGACTGGTTTGAAGCCAGCCTGAGCAGAAAAGTCCCCGAGAGACTCTTATCTCCAAATAACCCCTGAGAAGCTGTAAGTGGTACTGTGACTCCAGGGGTAGAGCACCTAGCCTTGATCACTAAGAGGATCAGGGATAGAGCTCAGGTCCTGAGTTCAAACCCCACAACTGACAAAAAACAAACAACAACAAAAATAAGCACCAAACTTCCTGAGTGAAAGCTAGACTGTTTTTCTGGTTCATTTTATTAAATCCTTGTAACATCGTCGTGCTGCTCTTAACCAGTTTGCTTTAAGAAAGATGTAGTTAAGTGCAATCAGTCTTTTCAAAGGTTAACATTAAAATTCACTTCATAAATAAATCTCTATAAGAACTTTCCAGGACACCTTTCAAAGACCTATCGCATGTTATAGACATGTGGTACTGTGAGAATTAAGCCAATAGCATTATTTTTACTGTGCAGCTTTTGCTGTTTCTTTAAATATTTATGTGTTCCATGAAGTTAGTGCCAGCTTTCACGGAAACAATTCTACTTCTCTTTTAGAACAAGTTAACTGGTGAGGAACGATAGCGCCTCTGAATCTGTGGTTTTCTTTGAAAAGGAAGTAGATACTATTCTAGTATCAGCCTGCTTTCAGAAGCTGGAATTTAAGCTGAAACACAAAATTATTTAAGTCTTTCCAATAAGAAGAAAATGTCTATATAAATAGATGCACACAGGTCTTAACCATCAGTCAAGAAACCAGTAACTGGATGATTTTGAGTCTACGTTCGAGGTAAGAAAGCATGTGAGAAAGGCACATGTGCCTCTTATATTTTATGATTGCTTTACTGTGTGTGTACTTAATGAATGAATGAATGTATGCATATTTACATTAATGAATACAAATGCATACACATATAAAATTCAAAACATACAGAAGAAAAATTATTGGCTGAAACAAGACTTTCTACCTCATACATATTTTTTCTCTCTCTCAAAAAAATGTTTGTCTTTCAGGAAAATTCCATTTGGGGAATATTTGAAAGAAAAAAAGTCTCAAACTCTCAGTGATTTATTACCATGCCTGTCCCTGGCTATGGTATGTTCAGAAATCTGCAAGTAGTTAGGGGGCTGTCGATTTTGCTTCTCTGATTGTTACTGATCTGCGCTATGAGTGAGTCATAAAACCTCAACATGACTTATTTGCTTTTGTGAAAAATAGCATCCTTCATTTTTACCACTTTTTGCCTATAGAGGGTATTATATATAATGTACCAAGAACTTTCTGGAATGCTCATTGTTTTATCTGGAAAGAAGGCCCACGTAGGATCACTGTTGTTATAGTAATTCTATAAAGTTAAAAATGCCACCCTAAAAGTGAATGCATTAAGCAATTCAGTTTAAATAAGTTTTTTTTTTTCCCCTCAGAATGGCAGCATACGTACACTGTTGGTCTTGAAACCAGAGAGAACCTAACAGTGAGCACAACAGCCACTTCTGAAGAGAAAAATGCACAGTGAATCCACTAAAACCAGAGGAATGGCAGGTCACAGGTCAACTACAACAGCTGAGCCCATTATACCAGAATAGCATTACCAGTTTCATAAGCTTTTCATTTGTTTTATTCACATTTCTGTTCACAGTGAGTTACTTGGATGAGAAGGCTCTTGTGCACATTTCTAATGCAGCACGTGGAAGTCCATACATCATTGCTATCCCTCAAAGGATTTCAAGTGCAAAGGCTGTTCAAGAATAATCTACTTGTTCATTAAAAAAGTGTACAATTCCCATAAAAGGTAGCTGATGTTAGAATAATAGCTAATATAATTTTAGACTGATATTAGAATGACATTGACTTCATCTTCAAATTGTTAACAGCTTAAAATTGGTTATCATCAAAGTAAATATTGCTGAAAAATATTAAAATGAGAATCACCACAAGCCTTGGGTTAATTATTAAGACTTCAGAAAAGTACGTTGTTAATGGACTGAAAATTTCCAAGGCTAGTAAACACCTTGTATCTTCCATCCCTTTGTAATATTAACATCTGGAGCAAACTATTCTATATTAGGATAAAGCTTCAGAATACTTTCTTCAGTATTGAAAATTCAGATAAAATAAATGCTTTTTCTGTCCTCAAGAAGTTCTGGCATAATCAGACATCACATGGAAATTGTATAATAAAAAAAATGTGTGAGTGACACCACATTAAATTAGTATCATATCAGGAGCAAAAAAGAGGAAGAAGGAAAGGGAAAACATTGTAGTTAGTAAAATGTAAGAATCGCAAAACATAAATAATCCAGGCTAGAAGAAAGGATAGGACACACACACACACACACACACACACACACACACACACACACACACACACACACACACACACACACACACACATCCTGCCATCTAAAATAGAGGAAATAGTCTAGAATTGCAAATATGTTGCAGGAGGTGAGCTAGCCCATAGTTTTATCAGGAAACTGTAAGGTGGCAGATGGCCATAAAAGAATAAGATATCATTGATTTTTGCACAGGTAGACATGGAATAGACCATGAATGTGAAAACAGGTTTGGAAGTCCACAGCCAGCCTACTATGGGTTTAAGGAAGCCATGAGAAGCAGCACAGGATAGCATGCATTTGAAAATAGGTATATCTCAGGATGCTAAACTGTACAAAAATGGTAAGTGCTTCGCAACCAAGGCATGCAAAGAGCTGTCCCAGAATCATCTGTGATGACTTTAAAACTGCAAACAACCCTACATGCCTTCTCAATTCTATCTGATCAAAATCTTTGTGAGTGTGGCTTAAAAGGGACAATGTGGGCTTGTAATTCAGTCAAGAATTTGTTGTATATCCTCAAGAAAAGTAAGGGAAGAGGAGGGTCTGAGAGGGGGTGAGAATCTTGTGGGGGGTGATTTTGATCGAGATGCATTGTATTCATAATTACTTTGTTAAATGGTACATCCTATACACAACTACTTAAATATAATAAATTTTTTTAACTTGAGTGACTAAAACCAAAATCCACATATTTCCAGGACAGCAACTCAAGTAATTTTTTGTACATTTTTAATTGAAATATGCTGTGCAGAGGGGTTACAGTTACATGAGCAAGGTAATGAGTACATTTCCTATTGAGCATTGTTGCCTTCTCCTTTGTTTTCCACCTACCATCCTTTCCCTCCCACCTCCACAACTATACTCCCTCCCTGTGAAGTTGTAAGTTCCTTTTCAACGTAGTGTTTTGTATATCTCATTGTTACAATGGGTCAATCTGCATCCTTATTTAAACATTTGTTTTTTCCCTTCCTTCCCCAAATTACAGAAATTTTGTATATACAAGATGCAGGTTACCCCGAATTAGAGGAATGTATATACAAGATGCAGGTTACCAACATAAAATACAGTGAAAACAGGGGTTATACCATGGGGGAGGAACATATAAAGCAACAAAAACAAATCACATGGTACATTATAAATACGTTAGAAACAATGGCAAGAAAGAAAAGAGATGTTTGTGTCCCTATCTTGGGGTTCATTTTGCTTAACATCATCCTATATGGTCATAGGTATATAGTTTTTGGCCATTTCTGCTTGTCCTACACATGTACTAGTTATTGCAAATAAGGGAAACCATGGGACCTATGTTTCTTTGGGCCTGGCTTACTTCACTTAATATAATTTTTTTCCAAGTCTTTCCATTTCCTAACAAATTGGCCAATGTCATTCTTTCTGATGGAGGCATAGAATTCACACACACACACACACACACACACACACACACACACATATATACATCACATTTTCTTGTTCCATTCATCTACTGAGGAGCATCTGGGTTAGTTTCATATCTTAGCTATGGTAAATAATGTTGTGATAAACATAGTTGTGCTGGTAGCCTTAGTATGACCTTGTTTGTGATCATTTGGGTAAATGCCCAAAAGTTCTTAAGCCCACTAAGGTTTGATAAATGGCTTATATACCTATGGCAGTACTATTTATAGTGTTATTTATTCATTTATAGTGCTATTTATAGCCAAAGTATAATAACCAACCATACAAATGACCAATATTTTGCTAAAAATATTAAATGATAACTGAATAAAGACAATGTGATACACATGAACAATAAAATATTCAACCACAAAGAAAAAAGAGTTAAATAATTTGAAGGAATGTGGATAAAAGTGAAATCATCATACTAAGAAAGCTAAATCAGGCTCAGAAAGAATTTGCATAGTATTTTAGCTATTAACAGAATTAGAAATCACCAGGCTGAATATTATAGAGGTATAGTATACACATGTATTATGAAAAAGCACAATGAAACTCACAAGAAACTATTTTAAAAAGAGGTAGGAATTGGGCAGATGGTTAAGAAAATGTAACATAAGTAGTGTGACTTTCATCCAAGTATAATTTGAGAGTTATAAATATCACATCGAATATAATTTGCAATATTAATTTAATACAAGTAAAAAAGAAAACCGCAAATTTTTTTAAAAAGGAATTAAGAATAATATAGATCTGGAGAAAAAGAGTTTTGATCACAAAGCTAATGGGAAGGTTTTGGAATTTTATTGGAGGAAATGGGATGGAAGATTTGAAAGATAAGAAACAGATAAATGATAGACTGAGATCCCAATAAGCCAGAACTTAATGAATTTGTAATGAAACAATGTGACATTGCTTTTCAATTCTCCAGCTCTGTTTAGTTACAATATGTAAAACAGATTGTGACATAGACCAGGGACTAGGATTCTTTGAGACAGTTATCAAATAAAAGAGTAAGGGAAAAAAAAATCCATCTTCCAAGTGTGAAAGAACAATTTAGAGATTAACTATGAAATCTTGGCATTAAAAAAAAATCTGTGATGGAATAAAGGTACAAATAATTTCTAATTAGGAAGTTCCCAGGCATAGTAGAGTTGACACAACATCATCACATCATCAAATAAATGGGACTATGAGAGAAGAAAGCAATTTGAATATGGATATTGGGGAAAATGTATAGAGGCATCATTCATTGCAAAGAAAAATGTGACCTTCTTTCCATTATTTTCAGAGTAAAAATATGTTCTCTATTTAGAGAGTAAATATGTGTGAAGATGCAACAGAGATGCCAGGTGCCCATAGCAGCATCTTCTATTAAAGGAAACACTGTCTGAGAGATGTAGCATACTGCTAATTTCACTTCTCAATTATTCCAGACCCCAAACAAATAAGGGAAGTCATTAGTCTCAACTGGCCCTATGGACCAGGAGAACACTTCAGGCTCATTGGAATTAAGGAGCCATATGGAACTTGCAGTGAGCTTATATCTGAGACAGATGGCCACAGTATGGATCCAGCCTTGAGGCTGTACAAACACCCCAGTGACCAAGAGCAGCCAATTAAGGATTGAGATGAGAAAGAATTGTCATTTTGACTCCTGAAAAGTATGTGTGGAATAGACATCTTCGATGCTTTTCATAAACCTACCTCATGGTTGATGACTTCACACTGGAGCCAGAGGAAATACTTTTCTGACCTCCTCTTATTAAAAAAAAACCTGAATTCTTGTTCATTTTCAGTAGTTTATCAAAGATTTGATTTTTCTGCTTCTATTTGTTGAAAAGCCTAGCACTCTAGATTTCAGGACCTCACTTCATTTTTCTTCTCTCCTCTGGTACTCTACCAACTGAGCCACTTTGTCAGTACTCCCTTTTGCTCTCTGTTCTGGAGATGCAGTATATTTTAGAGTTGTCTTCCCAGGCTAGCTTTGAACCTTAATCATCAGATCTTAGCATCATAAATAGCTAGGATTATAGGTATGAGTCATCAGCACCCAACTTCCCATTCATTCTCTAAGCAAATCCTCTACATCTTAAGGTACAAATGGAAGCCATAGTGCATAGCAAAAGAGTTTCTTAAAAGCTGTGAAGCAAACCCAGAGTATTTACATAATAATAGAAGTGCAGTACTCTGTGAGTTACCTGAGGACTAACTTGCCACCCCTTCCTCAGATAAGTCAGGAGTTTCAGAAGAGTTTTTTGACAACTTGAAGAATGAGTGTAGGTAGCTAGAAAGATGATAGAGAATGACAAGTATATATCTCATGGCAGATAAATAAAAAACAAAGACAAAGCAAGCATTAATAATCAGCATTATTGAATCAGCAATCGGGAAGAATGTACTATAGCTAAAACATGGAGCATGTATCAGAGTGTGCTGGAATTAGGGAAACCAAGGTTTGCAGGAGCTGGAAGAATCATGAACCATGGGCCTTTCCATCTAGAAAGGCCAACAATGAAGATTCCATGGAGAGCACAAAGAACACAATCATACCCACTCCCTGGTACTGGCTTGGCATAATCCATTTCAGGTTTCTGACTTCCACAATTCAGACAATGTGTATCATGAGTTTGTCAGTGTAATAAGAAACTAATACACTAGAGAATATAGATAAAAGAATGAGTTGCTGGAGAGGTATGATATGAATAGTTTGGACCATGTTTCCTATGCAAAATATTTTCAAGATTCCAATGAAGAGCACTGGGTTTCATGTTATTGTAATCATATTCTTGGATAAAATAACTCAATGGGAGTGTGAAGAGTGAGAGGATTATAATGATCATCAAATTTAAAGTTGTTGCTATTTTATATAAAACAGTGGTAAATAAACCCTGATAGTGTGTTCTTAAGCATTTTATTCAATGGGAATATATTATTGAATGTCAAAATTTTTATACAGTATTCTCATTAATTCCCTTGCGATGTTGTAGTGAGTAAAAAATGCCAAGTAGCTGTCAAACATTAATGTGGATCAACAAATGAGACAAAAAGCTTATAATAAATTCTTGACAGAACCTAAAAGTTGATATTGTCCATTTTGAGTTTCCATCCTAATTTTTTACTAATTCAAAATAAGAAATTTTTATTATCTTTGAGTAAGTGTACAAAGGAGATGCCACGTAAAAAAGTAGTTCATGAATACAATCATCTTGACAGTGTCACCTCTTTCAACATTCTCACCCACCCCAAAGAAGAAATTTTAAAGAAGAAAAATACAATACAGCCATATTTAAACCTACTTATTATGTCATCAAATAAAGATCAGTGAAATAACACAGATAAATGAACAACACAATATCCCACACATCTTAAGTATTTATGGATAACTCTTGCTCAGCTCTTTATTAATAGAGCAGGAAAAATATCCAGAAACTAAACAATGCCTTTCTAAATTGTTTCAATAATGGGTTCAGAGGATTTACAAACTTCTCTATCTACAAATTCAATGTAATAGCCATCCTAATTTATATAAGAAGCATTTCTTTAATTCATTAACACTCTAATAAAGAAAAATTCAGACTAATATTTCTCATGAACATAGATGAAAATTTCCTTATTTAAACCCAGCAATGTCTAAAAGCAATTCTTTATCACAACCTAGTAGCATTTATTCTGTTATGTAAAGCTAGTTTAAGATTTGAAAATCCCATGGGTGTTAAAGGCCATGTCATCAGAGTAAAAGAAAAATCATGTGACACTGTGGTTAGTACAGAAGAAAGTATATGATTTAGTACCTATTAACAACAAAAAATCGTAGAAAATGATAAAAAAAACTAGTCAACTATGGATAATAATTGACATAGAAAAACTGAATATAATGTACCTCAGAGTTAAAAAAGCTTTAGATACTAACAATCTACAAAGGGGAAAAAAAAAGCCTAGTCAACTATTAGGTTGACTATTTGTCAACCTAATAAAGAATATCCACAAAAAATATTGCAGCTAACATACTAATGGGTAAGAAACAAATGTTTTTTCTCGTAGATCAACTACAAGTTAAGGGTAGTTTGTATTACCACTTCAGAACCACAGCACCAGTATGGGTTTTCCTAGCCTCTAGCACTGTATGAGGCAATACTGAATAATTCTTTTTGCCTCTGTTGTTGCTTCCTCCCCCTTGTTGGGTATGTGCAGAGGAAGGGGATTTGCTCATGGATTGGGTGCATTAATATGACTACAGTTTTAATTACTGTGATTTGAACTATGGATTCAATGTAGCAAGCTATTGTAGATATTGACAATAAGACACTAAACCTAACATAGGAAGATAAAAGGACAAGAAGAGTCTCCATGAAATGGAAGAAAAACAAAATTGGTACATAATAACTTTTTCAAGAATTATCACAGGCCAAAGTAATCAAGGAAGCACAATATGAATGACTATTAAATAGGCACACAGGTAAATTTCACAGTATTGAAAAATCTGAAATCGACGAATGCAACTTCAGTCAATAATCTTTGACATAAAAACAAAAGGAAGTCCTTGAAAAAGAATAGTCTTCTTAAGTAGTATGAAACAATTGGACATCCATGCATACAGACACTCACAATTAACGTAATCACAGATTTTATACCTTGCACAAAAATTCCTAAATGTAAAATACATCATTATAAAATTTATAAAGGAAGATATTACAGAAGATCTAGTGACTTTGTGTTTGATAATGAATTTTTAGGTATTACACAGCACTACAGAAAACATAGACAAGTTGTATTTCATCAAAATTAAATGCTACAACATGTCAGAATTGATTTTATATGAGATGTAGTTATTAATATTTGTCTAAGTCACAGTCATAGCTTAATAGTTGAATGTTTTTAAGTAGTTGATAATCTATGTTCATAAAACAGTTTAAGAATATATTGCCTTAGTAAATTTTATGTCTCTTGCATAAAGAAGTTCTGCTGTTTGCTTAGAATCAAATATATCTCTTCATCATAAGTTAGAGACAAAAAAACATCTCACATTGGTTAAATGCTTAGTTAACCATTTATTCTGTTGACAGCATTTATTCTGTTTATTCTGTTGACTATATAAGTATATCAATGCTACAGCTGACTATTAAAAGTTGCCATTCATCTCATGTTAAATAGTGATAATAAAAGAAGCAATATCATCAAAACTCCAACCTGGGCATTATTTCATAGAAATGCAAAGTACATGAGTAATTCCTATAAGTGTCGGGGAGTGTTGTAAAGATTAATAACAATACATCAAGAGCAAACATAGCATTCTATCATTGCCTTCTATCGTTTGTAATCATAACCTCAAAATCAGATCCTGGTTTGTCTTCCTTGCAGCTGTGAAATTCTGAGAAATGTCTTCAACTTTTCTGATTACTTTCTATAAACCAAATAGGCATAATGAAAATATGCACTATATGTACAATATGTATTGTGAAAACTGAATGCACTAATAGAGTAATAGATTCCACAACAGTACCCTTCAACTTCCAAGAATTCAACTATTGAATGCAAACAGGGACTTTCTAGAAGGGAGTTAGCCAGAGGGGTTGAGAGGAAGGAGAGGGTGCTGAGGGGTGTAGAGGGCCCACATGAAGAGAGCAGAATGAAACCCATCAAATGCTCTTTGAATAGGGAGGAAGATGAGGGTGGAGGAGGTGAATCTGTTCAATGTATTGTGTCCATGTGGGGAATGATCACAAAGAAATCTCCTCATATTACCACATATGCTAATTTTTAAATAAAATAATTTTTAAAGAAATCAATTATGGTTAACTGTGACTTGAGTGACCTAGGAAAGTGTTTGAGTGTGATTGGAGTCCATTGAGCTCCAATAAACACTCATAATAATATAAATAATATTTATGTGGCATGTTCACTGCAGCTTTTGAAGATTAGCTATTCTTCCTGTTGATGAGCAATCCATTAGTCATGGTTCTGCTCCTGGGCAAATGTACATGGTTCTGAAACCTTATCTTTCTCTCTCTAAGAAAACCAGTATCATCCAAGTAACTACTATACAGTCGTGTACAGATAATTGAAAATCTTATTTGGAAAGAATAGTCTTTCTGTAAAGGTTCTGAATTCTAGGCATGTCTCAGATACAACTTGGTCAACTATTGCTTTTCTCTTTGTGTCATGAGAATCCATACATGGATTCTGTGAGCTGAGAAGTGAACTGCGTGTGAACTCTTTGATGAAGAGCCTTTCATGATTGTGATGAATGGCCTGAGAAGATTTTTAAATAAAAACCTGAAACCACACACTAGTCATACATTTGGCCAAATATTTTGTTTGGGTGCTCATACCTAACTTACAGATAACCTTGTTTTGACCCTCCATTTCAAACCAGGAGGAGAAGTAATCCTGGGGTTTTCAAGAAGGAGATTTGTGGTTTGGGTTTTTTAGTGTGTCTATAAAAAGTGTTGTGGCATAAGATCTTAATGAAGTTCATCTTCCAAGTCTCTGACCGACTGAGCACGAGGTTCTCACAGCAGCAAGTTGTGACAGCTGGAATTTGGCATGCACAGCTACTCAGAACAGGCTGCTGATCCCAGACTGATAGTTTTAAACCCCTAAAACAAGTCTGTTACCATTCTTGAAATTTGTTGCAGCAGGCGCCAGGAAGGAATGTTACTGCTCCCTCATTGCTAGACAGGAGTCTCCATGCAGCATAACTCAAAGGAACTTCTTAGGTCTGGGCTCCTGCCTGATCCACAGATCATATTTCCTGGTCCATGGCAGAATGCTGGCCAAAGTGTGTGCTTTGTTAAAACATAAGGGACGAGTGACCAGAGCAGCAAGGCCTTTAAGGCAAATGGTAAAAACCAATCACTACAGAAGGGAACTAAGCAAAATGAACCCAGGAGAGCAATTTTATTAGGCTTTGGTGAAGTGGCTTCTTGATGTTTGTTTGCACAAAACAAAATTTATTTTCCAATTTTAGATACATATTTTCTGATTTGTAATAATTTTTAATTCTATGGTCAATAAAGCCTACAAATATCACTGCACAGTGTAGAATATAAAAATCCAGTTTCCTAGTGATGCATTCTTTGACTTCTGATTTTAATTTCTGTCTTTTGCCCAAGAACTAAATTATTACTTCTTTCAAAACTATGTAAGTCACTAAAATAATAGAAATATAAGCAATAGTTTCTGTTTAATCTTAAAAGAAAACAAACCTCAGATATGAAATAGTATTTGCAAAAATTTGTGATTGCTATCAAAGACTGTGCAATATTCATGCAAATGTGTATTGATTTCCTTTCTTGATTCAGACTTTTGTCTTGACACTAAATAGTGGGTGATCTTGGGCAAATCTCCAAGTTTCTAGAAGTCTTGGTTTCCTACAAAAAGAAGTAACAATAAGTTTATATGGTTGTAAGGATTTAATGAATAATCATGAACAGAGACTTTAAAATAACAAATGATATAAACAATATAATATTTGTATAATTTTACTACTGCCTAGTGAATTCTTTGCATTATTTATAAAGTATAATTAAAACAAGAATATTAATAGGTTAAGAAAATTAAATCAAGGGCATCGTTTTTATTTAAATTGTATTTTTATTTTTATGAGTTTTTTTTTAATAGAGATAGATTCTTACTATGTAGCCCAGGTTGTTCTTGAACTCAAAAATCCTTCTCTTTCCACCTCCCAAATGCTGAAATTCAGTCTTGAGACATCCTGCCTGCCTTATTTTTACATTAAATCAATACATGTTAGTAGGGGGAAAAACCCAAAAGCACAAGGAGTTAAACCAGGCCAATTACAGTCCAATAGACATAATTACCTCCTAGAACCTGAAGGCGTCATCCAAGAGGTGCTTCTCTGGCTGTAGGACTCCAGCGTGCCCCAGATGCACTGCAAAGGAATCTTAGGGTAGAAACTTGATTGTTTTAGCCACCATTCCTTTCAATGACCATTGAAGTTGTTAAGATAGATGAATTCACAGAAAGTTGATAGGATAGGAAAAATAAAGACCCAAGATTGAACTCTGGCGAGAGGGAAGAACACTAGTTGAAGAGAGCTTAGAGAGAGTCCTCAAACCTGAGAAGCTGTGCCTAGTGAATTAGAAGACCAAATGGTTTCCCTGAGAGGAAATGAGCAGGTTCCAGCAAGGAAGATTCAGCCATCAATCATCCTGTCCATGCTACTAAGGAGTCAAATCAAACTGGGAAATGCCCAGTAAAGATTTCAATGATAATGCATTACAAACTTAAATCAGAGAATGGCCTAGATTTTAGCAGGTTGTGGGCTGAATAGCAATGAAGTAAACACTTATTTTAAGTCAGAAGATACCTTCCATGGAAAATATCTTTAGATAAAAGAGAGAAAATGATCAAAAGATCAGTAGGATTTCTTACAAAGGTGAACTGCAGTAAACAGTAAAGAAAGGATGAGGGAGACCATGATAGTACAGAAAGGGAAGAAGCAGGAAATGAAGCATCTCCATTTCGCAAATGAAATGCTGTTATATTAATTTAATTTGAGTTATCTGGTAGTTTTACAGCTAAATATTGATTGATAATAATACCTGAAAAAAAGCATTATAACTATTTCTTTGTTCACTCATTCAATAAAAATATTGATAGGTTAGAAATTGTCATAACCTTTACTGAGGGTAAAAAAAACAGAGATATTTAGTTATGACATGAAGAACTATAAGCAACTATACAGAACTTTTCCTTGACTATACTAATTCGGTAAACAATAGAATGTATTCCATGTAAGGAAATTCGGTATTTTAGAGCTGCCAGAAAATTACTATTGTTTCTACTTTGTCTGAGACAATTTGATATCTAAACATAAACCTGTTTGAATGGAGACAGACAATCTGTCCTGTTCAAGGAACAAAACTCCAAAACACTTTTTGGGCATGAAATACTTTGGAGACTATGAAATTGAATCTTTACGGCATAAAATGGGTCTCACAAATTTAAAAGCAGGAAAGAATGCTGGTCTTATTCAATATTTTTTTCAGTGTGCCAGATTCCACACAATAGAAGCAATGTATTATCTTACTATCTGTGCTATTTGGTAATGTAATTTGGAAAATTTTTAATTCTTGAGGCTAGTATATTTGGGTGGAGACATCTTTATGAGAAATGAATCCACTATTTTGATATTTAGTAAATTACTCCAAAAATCCAAGGATTTGTTTGTGTGAATGGTTTTGAGTAATAAACTGAAATAATTCAGAGAACACTGAAATATGCAAAAACTTACATTTAGACTTTGACAGATATTTACTGAGCAGATTTAATTTGGAACTTTTGGCATAAAGAACATGAAAGTTATTCATCAATAAAAGGCTGGGGAAAAGAAAGCCATAGAGTTTTTCAGATAAAAATATAATATATACACAACTGAAATGTCATGGTAGTGGAGCATCTTGGTACAATTAATACATAGGACAAAAAATGAGTGACAAGAAATTTAAAGTTTTCATTGAATAGGTACAGCAAGAAAGGAGCATGGTGAATAGAGTGGATGAATGAGAAAGAATAATATATATTTATATGTGTATAAATTAAATATACTTATATTTCTACATAAGAACATAAAGAAGATTATTTGCACAGATGAAAATAAAACATATTGGAATTGTTTTAGAATGAAGAGAGGGTAAAGAAGAGAAATGGAATGTGTGAGTTTTATCTGTTTATATGTAGATAGTTTATATGTATGAAAATGTCACTCTGAAAACTCCCTTGTGCAACTAATATATGCCAATAGAAATCATTTTAAAAAGAATTGTTATCCTAGTAGTAAAACTTTAATCATGACCTCTTTTCAGGGTCAGCTCAGATCTACCCTGCTATTTTTGTCTAGTTCTTTAAATTTTTTGGCATGCATTAATTTACAACAGGGTGGGGTTATTGAACATATTTGTACATGCATACAATTTATCTTGATCAAATTCACCCCCTCAATCATTCCTTTTTTCCTCCTACACTGCTTAAAAAATGTCATCAGGTTTCATCATTCTATTTTTGTATACTTTTATATATTCATCTTCATTTCTTCCTGTATTGATACCTTTTCCCCCAACACAACCTGTTTTAACTTCCTGTCATTTTCAGTGTGTATCAATTGCAGCAGAAAGTTTCTCCATGGTATTTCAGATATGTATGCATTTTTATCATAAAATCCTTTCTACTACTTTATCTTTCTCAAATTTCCCCAAACCTCTATTGATTAACAGTTTTTTATTGAGATTCCTACATGCATAGTTATAATGTATTTCATATTTATTCCCCTCCTTATTTTTCCTCTCCTCCACCCCCCTTCTCCTAAATAGTTCCAGTTAGCATTATGTTATAAATACATCTATCTATCTATCAATCTATCTATCTATCTATCTATATGCATTTATAGGTATATATGAACATGTTTATGAATATGTGCCTCCGAGGTCAAGCCACAATTGAATGAAAACTTGCATTTGATCTTTTGAGCTTGGCTTAGCTATCTTTACATGGTATTCTACTAAATTATCCATTTTCCTGAAAATAATATGATTTTTTTCTTTGTGACTATATAATGTTCATTAGTATTCAGGTGTATTCCTTACAGATCAGATAGCCATGATCTGGCTATTGTTAACAATGGAGATCTACTCTCTGCAGTATTGTAACTGATGTAGCTTGCCACTAACAACTTACACTATGGCAAAAATTGTTATGTTAGAATTCCTAACTTAGAAAATTACTTTCTACAGTTTTCAATTATCCATCCTTTTAAATAATTCTTTTCTTAGACAAGAAAGTAAATCATCTGTATCTGAGGTTTGTTAAGTTCTAGCAAATAACTACAGAAGAATTTGATTTCCTACACTTAAATACCAAAAATTCTCAGTAGCCAAGTTCTTTGTCCCAAGTTCAATTCATTTCACTACTAATAGAAAATTTTCAAAGGGGAGGAAAAGAGATGCAAGGATCTATATTTTTAATTTCTTGAGCTGTATAAAAATGATCACTTTACCTTGAAGCTTACTTTCCTTGGTAAGTTTTGCTGTACATTCTCATGACCAATAATGCCATGGAAAATTATTTATAATCATGACACATATTTTCTACAAAACATTCTAATGAAACACATGGATAAAGTTATATTTGAGAATTTAAGTTACTAGAAATCTGCTTTGAAGTCTCTGTTAACCATGTGTGGAAAGGTGGTATGTCATTCATTTACAATAATACACCTTGAGTAATTATCTGAAAAGTTAAAAATGATTAAGTGCAGCTGTAGACAAATTAATTTGAAGACAATCATCTCCTAAAGCTTATAACATCAAATTGCTAGCCCTTGGTAGTTATCAGTTAAATAGAGGTAGAGCTAAAGTATTTATTTAATATATATTTACTTATGAATAAGGAATATACTTACTTTTTAAAGTAAATAATGAAAATAAATTTACATTACAACCACACTGCTCATTGGAAGCAGTGTATAAAACACAAATTTTATAGATCTACATCTACTTCAGTAACACTTCTTGGCAGAAAAGTATTAAAAGATGTCTAATATTAACTATAAAAGATATTCTGGACTTAAATGCAGAAAAATATTCCTAATAGCTCCAAGAGGGCAAATATTCAAAACTAATAAAATATTTAGAGTATTTCAATGGAAGCTATAGCAATAGCATTAGCTATTTCATACAACAATGCTAAAGACTCCAGCACATAGAATATGCTAGGAAAATATGTTTTAATGAAGTTGAAGGATTTATTACAGGTGTGGGGAGAAAGCTCAAGAGAGATGAATTAAAACTTTTTAATGTCCGTGATTTAACAATCATTGGAACTACTTGATATTGGACTAAGAGAGCCATCCAGGTATCTTGAAAAGTGTTGCTTCTGTGAACATAGTGGTAGAAATAAAGATTTTTTCCCCAACATCTTTGATAACAAATAAGTAAGATATATAAAATATATTTGAATGTACAATTTAGCCTTTAAGATAAAAGAGGTGAAATTTTTTCAGGCATACAACCTAGAATGTGCCTTTGGAAGTTTCTCGAACTCTTCTAACTCACTGGGACGAATTTCCTTCCAGTATGGTTCTTTCCTCATTTTCCAGGACTGTTTGCTCATTTCTCATGGTCCTTCCTTCATTTCCCATGCTCCTCCTATCTTTTCCACGGTCCTTCCTTCCATCACTGCCAATGGACCTTCCACAATGTCTTGTGATCCTTTCATTATGTCCCATGGTCCTTCATCATTTCCTGTGTCCCTACATGGTGTCCTATGGTCCTTCCATCATGTCTTATGGTCTTTCTATCAGTTCTATGGTCCACTCATGTAGTACAGCACTCCAAGTTTGCTTTGAAAGCAAAGCAGTTTGCTGTATGTAGACAAGCCCTGGGGAATCTCATATTATCTTAAAAACAATCACAAAACAACTAAGTAAATATACTTGTATTATTTTCCTTAGTTAATATTTGTTTATTTAACTGCTGCTTTCATCTATGGTAAATGGTACCATATCTGATGTAGATTGAACACAGCTAATGGGTTTACAAGAGGAAAAAAACCATGATGGATGAAACAGAAATTTTAATAGCGACATAAAAATGTTCCTCCGACACTTTTCTTCTTAGAGAGGTCAAAAACAGTCTGAGTTGTTATAAATAATGCAAGGGAAAATCAACAAAGTCTCTTTGAATTTGTAATTGATGTAAGACAAGCAAGGGCATAGAGGGTCAGGTGGAGGAAAATTTCAGAAGAAAACTTTTAAATCACAAATTTTGATCCACATCTGTAATTATTTCAGCTTTTAAAAGAGTTCAAAGCTGTAAATATTGCACACTAAAATGAATATATTCAGCACTTCTTTGTGTTACAATCACTCAAAGAATTTGCAAGAATGGATTTACATTCATATATCAAAGCAAATTTGGTTACTGTTCACCACAGCAGACTTTACACACCAATATGAACTACGGCACTTGCCCCTATGAGCCTTTCCAGATTGCAATGCTGAGAAATTCTGCTTTCTGCAAGAAGACAGAAAAGCAAGACTTTTGGTAAAATTAAAAAAAAAGAAAATATGTGTACCCCCCATTTAAATTGTGAAAATAATGGCATTTTATGAATAACCTCACTGATAGGTTATGCATACTTTATGACTGTCTTAGTTTCGGATATAGTGAACTGAAACACTATCTAGATTATCTGTTATCCTCAGTCTTCCACTAATAGTTTTTCCATGTTCTCTTAAAAACCAAAATTCCATTTTGAAATTATACTTTTTTTGTTAACAGCAAGATTAAAAAAAGCTGGAATAGTTTCTTTGTCTGTGAACTTAAAAGTTGTAAAAAATAATACGTGGGAAGAATTTAACCAGATTTAAAAAACAAAAACAAAAAACCACATTGTTACTAGGGTTTTCAAAAGTAAAATAAAGCATATTCTATTTTTTGTTTATGTTCATGTAAACTAGTAAGTAACAAAATAATTGACAGAAGCATCTGAAATGAAAGTGTAAATTTTTATGTCATTGTGATTATGCCGTTAAGGTTCTTGTATTCTTTGTTTGTTTGGTTTGGTTTTCTCGATCGTGGGGTTTGAACTCTGGACCTGGGCGCTGTCCCTCAGCTCTTCAGCTCAAGGCTACTGCTCTACCACTTGCGCCATAGCACCACTTCCAGTTTTCTGGTGGTTTATTCAAGATAAGAGTCTCACAGACTTTCCTGCCCGGCCTGGCTTTGAACTGTGATCCTCAGATCTCAGCCTCCTGAGTAGCTAGGATTACAGGTGTGAACCACTGGCACCTGGCAAATTCTTGTGTTTTTATGCGTTTTATATATACATTGATTATTAATTATACCATTGTTACCAATGATGTTTTGTTTAACATTGTATGACTGTATCTTTGCTAATGTTGACATTGTGGATTTATGAATTATGTGCTGAAATGAATTAAGTGTTCACGCTATATTACTCAATGGTAGTACTATTAGTATTGAAATATTGTTATTGTTATGGATCTGTTCTACTTCCATAATTTAATTGAAATTTTTCAAACAAATGCATAATTATTCATCTATACCTTTAATATTGATTTTAAACCCAGATCAATCACATATCTTCCTTTGCAATATACTTAGACAAAAATGCATTTTGTCATTTTTTTATCTTGTGCAATTTTTTAAAAATAAAAACTAGCCCATCTATACAACTTTTTCTCAAATAAAATTAAAAAGTTGCCTTAATTGTTGTATTTTCTATTTTTATCCAAATGTGAAATTGCATTGCTAAGTCTCAGAACTGCTGACAACTAACTGATTATGTATAATTAACAGGTTATCCCCTAAGATCATGACTTATGTTAATAATTTAATTCAATTAAATATTTGTGTCACCAAATCTGCAAACTCATTCATTTATTCTAAACTAAAATCAGTCATCAGTGTACTTACAAGTACCTGGCTGAGTGCTAATAGTGCATGAATGGAAATGTCCCTGGCAGTCTCTAGTATCAAGTAGATTGGAGTCCAGTTTCAATCATAAACTGTCCAGTCTATAGTTAGAAAGGAGAGGTTTCTAGTTTCTGTCCAGCACTTGGAGATTCATCCTCATAGAGTCATCATCCGTGATTTTTTTTCAATTTCTGATCTTCAATTATGATGTGGAAATGTAATTATCATAAAGACTCATCATAACTTCTCTTTAGGTAAGAGTGATCTTTTTATGGCAACATAGTTTGGCAAGCCAGTTGTTAAATAAATGTGAATATGAATGAACTTAGATGCTTCAAAAAACAGAGACTACTATTCAGAATACAAAAGCCTTAATTTCTTTATTTTTTAAAAAGAAGAGAGAAGAAAAAGAAAATAAGAAAAGGAAAGAGGCAGAGACCAAACGGTTAGTGTGAGGACAGCATTTCAAAGGGAAAAGTCAGGTGATGTTCTCCTGTGGTAGGTGATGAAAGCTTATTTTAGAAAAGAATACTGATGCCACCATTTTTGATGTGAAACTTTGTTGTTGCTAACATTTACCATGTTTCTGGGAAGTAAGCTATGCTATTGTCTTTCCCTGATTCAAAACTTTCAGTACATCCTATGACTTTGTTATTGCTTTGAGTGAGGGAATGCTTTGTGGAAACCTTGTACAGGACTGAATTTTGCATGTTGTTAGCTAGTCCAAACACATGTGGAATTCCAAAAAGCAGGAGCCCCCATGATCATGAGAATATAAATCCTTTCCACACACTATCTAGAATTCATTAATGTATTGGAAAGAAATAGACTTCCATGAATGTGGAAATCGCTGGTAAAACTAATATCCCTGAACTTTCTAGAGATCAAGAGGTTTCTGTTAGCCTAAGTCATACTTGTAACTTAATTTTGTGTTGGTACAGCAGAATTCCACAGACTGAGAAAATGGATTGATTCAGATTATGGTGCTAAAGGCTGGGAAGCATTTAAGGAGACTATTCATGCTGCTATTATATGGAAGAATGTGATAGGGCAAATAAGCACTTACAAAGAAAGGTAAAGTGAGGAACCGCTAGCTTCTATAACGATATCTATCACCCCTTCTAACAACTGCATCCATTCATTCAGCTCTCATGATTCAGTTACATTCTATTATGCCTCATCTGCCAATACTATTGCACTAGAGACTAAACCTACAGCACAATAATTCTGAGGATACACTTAGACCATGCACATTATGCTGTCAAATTTTACACTTAATTTTTTGTTTTCTGGCTGTTTTTTGTTTGTTTGCTGTTGTTTTTGCCTAGTACAGGGGCATACAACCAGATCTTAGTTCCAGGATCAAAATAGATCATTAAATTATCTGGAACCTTTGGCACATAAGTACTGATCTCCCTTTTACAAACCCTCTGTGTCACGCATTCATTCATTTATTTGGTTCTTTTCCTCAGAGTTATCAAAAATTTTCTTGTACAATAAGGTTGACAATACAGTAGCTGCTAAAGTTATAAAAATAAATAAGACCTAGTGTCTACAGTTGCTTATAGTTGGAGAATCCAAGGCAAATACAAAACAGCTCCAATAAAGTGAATAAGGAAAAACTTGAGTAGTAATACAGCAGCAAATGAGAGGACTTGCTTCTTTGTATTTCTCTTTTTTTACTATTTATTTATTTATTTGTTTATTTATTTATATTGTAAAGGTGAAGTATAGAAGGGTTACAGCAACATAAGTCAGATAATGAGTACATTTCTTTTTGAAAGTGTCACCTCTTCCCTTGTTTTCTCCTAATTTTTTTCTTGCTGACCTCCCTCCTCAACAAGTTGTATGGTTCATCTTCAGCATAGTGTCTAGTGAGTATTACTGCTGTGTTTGTCTATGTATTTCTTGAGTAAGTCATCAAACACTCAGGATTATTACATCTTTAAAGCCAAATATCTTGTCTTCTGGTTTGTCTCTGAGACCCATGCAAACTTATCCCTGACACTTTCCTTTTCTATGAGAATTCATGCTTGAACTT
This sequence comes from Dipodomys ordii, assembly GCF_000151885.1. Taxonomy (NCBI): domain Eukaryota; kingdom Metazoa; phylum Chordata; class Mammalia; order Rodentia; family Heteromyidae; genus Dipodomys; species Dipodomys ordii. Next base: position 4,526,217 of record NW_012267373.1, on the reverse strand, counting down.
TGTGTTAGTCACTTTCTTGTTACTATGACAAAATATCTGTTGAAGACAACATAATGGAGGATTCAGACGTTTCTGTCCATGGTCACCTTGCTCCATTATTGTGAGCCTGTGCTGAAACAGAACATCATGGCAGCATGAATGTGTGGCAGAGGAGGCTGCTCGCCTCATGGTATATAGGGAAAGATACATTCTTTGAAGTCACATATCCAATGGTCTTCTTCCTCTAAAAACGACACATTTCATAACCCATCAGCTATGAACTCCTCAAATGAATTGATCCACTGATGAGTTTGGAATTTTCATGAGCCATTCCCTTCTGAATATCACCACCAGCTGGGGACTAAACTTTCAACACATGACTCTTGGAAGAAATTGCATGTACAAAGCACAGCAGTCTTTATATTTGGAATGCCACTTATATTTGCCACAGATAAGTAAGAAGGATATTTTAAGCACAACATATAGTACAAAGACAAAGGGTATGGAATGACAAGACAAGTTCAAAGAAGAGACAGTTTCTCAGCAGGGCTGGTGTGCAGTGCTTGCTCTGAAAGTCGCTTGGGGGCAGTTATAGAGATGTAAGAGTGGAACTGAATCATGAAAATGCTGAATTGTTTACAGATAAGACTTCATTATATACAAGAAGGCTATAATTGACCTTGTTTAACTGAAGGAGAAACTGAATGGCTATTAACAGACATGAGTTTTTAAGTTTAGAATTTCTATTGGAAATGGTAAGGATTTTGTCAAGATGACTGGTAGGCAGTGTACTGAATATATGAAGTGAGAAAAGATTAAATTCTCAACAAGAAAACTGGTAGTACAACCACCATGTAGTAGAGGCCTGGAACCTCATTCTAAGGAAAATCCGACAGAAATCCATGGAGTATTGGTGAGCTACTGAAGGCAGGGAGGGTAACAGCAAGTTGGTAGGTCAATTAAACAAGTCCATAGAGATGCCTGCAAGTTAATAATGGAGGAAAATGTACCGAAAATAAAATTTAACAATCAGGAATTAAACCTTAAGAAAAAAATAACACAAAGAGCAGGTCAGAAGTGAGAGTGACTCAGAAAGAACTCAAGATATACCAAGACCCTAGGGAAGGACTTCAAGCCATTATGGTCCTGTGTGTGTAGTTGATCCATAGGGAGCCTCACATGGGCGAGGCTATTTTTCACTATTTATGTTCAGAATGGATCCTTTAGTGAAATTGTCATTTTGCCTAAAATGGTACTTCCCAATTTTTTCTCAATCCCTGGATTTATTCCATATTTAAGGTAAGTGTAGGTATTTAGATTTAAATAAAAGTAAACTACTGTCACTATTGGAAATGTTCCCTATAAAAACTATTTATTTATAGTGAGAATGATAGTCACATCTTCTGTTGTTATTCATTTAATTTGTTACTGATAGCAAAAGAACAGTTTGTGATGAGTACAGAAAACGTTTGTTCTTCAGAAAAGAGATGTAAAGCTCACCAGAATAGATGATCAACTAATAAAAAAAATTAAGCTTAGAATGTATTCAATATAAATCCCAGATTCTCTGATTTTATTTTCCTCACATCATTCTGAAAGTTATTTAAAATAAATTATTGTCTTAAATGTACACATATAATTTCCCTGTTGAAACATTATCTTCAAAGAGACTAGGTAATTAACATAGTCTCTTTTTTAAAAAAAATCCACTAAACTTAATTGTTATCTTGTGTGTAGCCCTTTATGCTAATGTACATTAAAAAGTGATTTTCATTTTTCAACCAATTTCTCTCCCATCCCTTCCCATCTCCCCCCTCTGCCCCGGCCAAAGTTGTAACTTGAGCTTCTCTTTTTCTTTTCCTATATATTAACTCATTTAGGCCACTGGAGTATGAGGAGTCATTATTTTTAGTATTAGGAGTCATTATATTTTATTATGAGGAGTCATTATTTTTCCTTGAGAGCACTTATTTCACATAATTTTAGCATATAAAATTTGAATCTTATATTTATGTAATCACTTCATTTTTCATGATGAATAATTTTGAGAAATCATATCAGTGATTCTACTTGTTATAGCTAGTTATTTCCTTAGCTAATAGCAGAGGTTTTCCAATTTAGTTTGCTAAGTAATTATTCCTTTTTGTTTTAGCTTGCTTTATTCTGCACCAAAAAGTTAATTTGCTATGATGCATATGATTAATATTTTACAAAAACAGTACGGAGTCTTCTCATTTGATCACATGAAAAGCCACATTTCAATTAGCATGAATAGGGAAGGGACTGTGTGAACGTTAATTTAGTTTTTGAGAAATATGTGAAAGTTAATATTTTTACATTTTAAATGACATGTTTGATGTTGACTAGACATATCCTCACAGTGAGCTGTCTTACTTGAAATGCAAGCAAAATTATTTAAGCTGATAGCTATGGAAAATATTTTATGATTTAATTTTTTATTAAAGCAATCTTACAAAGATTTTAAAATATTTAGAAAATTGGTATCTTTTGTGTTTGGTGTAAATAAAAATGAATTAATGAACCAAGCCTTGGTTCCTGTGACTTCTGAAGTTTCACCTAATTACCCATTTAAATGCAAGTATATTTCCTACCTAGATACAGATTTTTTCTTCATGTAAAACTCACAGTCATATACACCTTTGTGAAAGGCTGTGTTAAAGTCATTTTTTCTTCACAATATTTTGGATGTTGTGTGAGAGTCAGACTGTCAAGATTTTATATTCAACATCTTTTATTGCAGGTAATGAAACCTACCACACAGCTCTGCTGCAAATAATAAATGATTAATAATTGTGATAAAATATTTCTTTCCAAATGTTAAATACTGTCTATAAATCCATAAATTCTCTTTCAGTGCTAACATTGATCTTGACCTATCAAATATGATTCTCTACCATAATCAAATGAGTAGCTGTCCTCCATTTTTCGTTTAGTTGACTGTTAGTGGACCACAACATAATGTTCAATAATATCATGAATGAAATAAAAGAGGGCAATGAGACAAGGCCAAACCTTTGGTGATGATTTCCATTCCAACTGAAAATTCTTGTCATAATTTGCTCTTCTTACCTTTCTGTTTCATCTTACACACCTAATAAAACCTTTTAACTTGCTTTTAAACATTTAATATTTTGTATTATTCTTTAAAAACACAGAGTTGGAGTTATAGACTAGCTTTTCTTAGGGTTTTTTCTCATTCTATTCAATACTTTTAAAATATTCACTTATTTTTATAAGATTTTTTTCTTGGTTCCAGTCCTGGGACTTGACCTCAGGGCTTGAGCACTGTCCATGAACTCTTCTGCTCAAGGCTAGCACACTACCACTCGAGCCACAGATTCACTTCTGGGTTTTTGGTAGTTAATTGGATATAAGAGTCTTAAGAACTTCGTTGCCTGGCCTTCCTTTGAACCTCAATCTTTCTATCTCAGTCTCCTCAGTAGCTAGGTTTACTAGTGATCCACCAGTGCTCGAAGATTAAAAAATGTATTTTTTCTGGAACACACATTTGATGGCCTCAACTATCATTTCATTGGCATAAAATTAGCTAACTGAAATGATCAAATTATATTCAGAAACAAAATGACACCAAATAATATTTAAAAGGCATCAGAGATTTAAATAATCACTAAGGCTGGCAAACATAAGCAATAACAAGTTGTAAAAGTGATGCTGGATCTGTCAGGTTGTGCCTAGCTTGAGTCCTGGCATGTAAGAGATAGACAATAAGTACTATTCAATGAATGGGGGAAAGATTATTTAATTAGCCCTTGGTCATAAGCAATATTGTAGAAAAAAGGAATGAGTCATTCACATTTCAGGAACTGCTATTATTTCTGGTAACTGAAGCAAAACTTGTTCTAAACTCAATAGTTAAGGACATGAACTTGTATCAAGTTCTCTGACTTAAGGTTCCTTTACATGTAGAATAGAAAACTATTATTTCATGTGATTGTATTTTGTTTGGGAAGTCCTACTAACCAAATATACAGATGATTAGCCTAGATAATATTTCCATAAAAATTGTTTAATTGTTTTAATTTTCACAAATTTCCTCAAAACTGAAACAAGGATGTGTAATGCTTCAAATGGGAGCAGTTAAAATTATTATTAACTAGTAAACTTTAAAGCTACTTTCATGACACAGATTGTTGTTTGGTAGTGGGTTTTCTCTATTTTCATGAATTGAGAAATACAGTTGCCACACTTCCTCTGTGAATGAAAGCAATGACTTCTGATTGGGCTTCTTGGCATCAATGTGTGATTTTTTTTTATAGAATAAGAAAGAAAGTTAAAAGCATTCCTAAAATTCCCAGAATTATAACGCTGCTGCTTAAATGCTGTTAGGCACTTCATAAAGGAGTTGAAGATTTTTCATGACACTGCTGTTGGTCTTTCTCCTCCATTTCCTCCTTTTCTGCTTTCCTTCTCTTCTCACTTGCAAGCAGTGAACATACAGGGGGAAAAAGAATAAGAATAATAGCCCAACTGTGGCTCCAGATCACATTGCTTAAAAGGAATATTGTTCTTAGCAGAAAAGACACCGACTTTTCTAATGGTGTACATTTTTTGCTAGGTTGGAAATAAAAAGATTATATTGGTAAAGATCTATATTAATAGCTTAATTAGTAAACGTTATCTTCTTCAAAGATACAAAGAAGGCCCATACATACAACCTGCTTTAGCATCTTTTATTAACAGAATGCTCAAATCAATAACAATTACTGAACACATAACATAAACATTTATAAAATAGAAATTATGCACTAAGATAACTACAAACCCATTGAAATTTACCACTCATAAATATATGTAAATGTACTTATTTACAGATAAAAGAAATATATAGATACAATCTAAACACTATTCTTAGTTTTTTCAGAGATGATATTCATAAATCATCGAACTATATATTTTTGCTTCAATTTGGCAGATCTTTTTTCCACATCTGGGATTCCTGAACCATATCCAATATTTCACACTGAGTTTTTAGCTCTATTTCCTGTTCTTTGGTAGCACATAAGATGCTATTGTACACTTTAGCATTACAACAAAATGTACATAAAGTTTCAATTGCTCAATAGGAATGCTTTTATTTTTTATTTAAAATGTTTTCATTTTACCTTAAACAAGTCTCTTTCATAAAATGAATTTGTAGTATTTTATTATGCTAAAATTCTTGCCAATATTTTTCAGAATTTACTAGTCAGGACTAGATTTCATCTATCTCTATACACTATGTTTATTTAGATGTAATGCAGTGACCATAGTAATGTGTCTCCAAAAGTCTCATGGGTTGAGGCTTGGTCCCTGATGCAGCAGTGTTCAGAAGAGGGGCTTTCAGAGGTAACTGGATCATGAGAGTTCTTGCCTCATTAACATATTTGTTCAGTGACAAGTTTATGACTGAGAAGATGGCTTTGATGCTATATTGTGTCCCCAACTCCTTCCTCTCTAGCTTGCTGACAAAGAGTGAAATGCTTTATTCTCTACTGCCCTTCTGCCTTGCCATAGGCCTAAGGGAAATTGTGTCAGCCAACTGTGGACTGAAACCTCTGGAGCCATGATCCCCAATAAGCCTTTCCTCCATAAAGTTGTTTCTCTCCAATATTTCATCACATCAATAGAAAACAGAGTAACACGAATACATATGAAATTATTAATAAAATGTTGATGTAACTGTATAATATTATATATCTAAATAAAATAAAAAACTGAACATGTCAATCAAAACAATGACTTGAATCCTTTTAAAAAAAGGTTGTATTCATGCTTTCAGCATATATAATTTTAAATCATTATGGTATTTAATATGATATGATATAAGTAAATATATGATATAAGTTCATAAGGAAAACAGGACATACATATTCATGTATATGGAAGTATTTAAATATATATGGAAAATATTAACTACACAGTTACTAAAAGGTTGAAGCAAGTAAGTAAAGCATGATGATCAAAGAATGCTTGCTTTATTTAATACTCTGTAGCATAGTATTTAGTAAAAATATGATAGGATTCTAACAAAATGTGAATTATGTTACTTGAAACATACTACTGCTGGGAATTGTCATCTTTGTTAATGTTGTTATTCTTTTCAAAACAATTTTAAATGGCATTGTGGTTTGAACTCAGTGCCTCACATTTGCTAATCAGATTCTCCATTACTTATGCCATGTTGTCAGCTCTTTGCACTTTAGTTTATTTTTAAGATAGGCTCCCATGCTCTTTGCCCAAGCCAACTTCAGATCATGATCTTCCTACTTTATGCCTCCCCTTTATTGGAATTACACTTATGTACCAGCATACTTGGCTTGGGTAAAGATGGAATCTCCTTAATATTTTGCCCAGCTGACCTTGGACTGCGATTCTCCAAATCTACTTCCTAAGTAACTGGAATTAACAGCCTGAGCTTCAATGCCTGGTCTGTATGTTGCTAATCTTGAAAACATTTAGTCCATTAGAATATCTTAAGTTATCACAAAAGTTGTTACACTAAATATATCAATATTCTCATTGGATTTGTTTATATTAATGGTTAACCGTGTTGGTAAAAGTTAAAGACCTCTCTCTCTCTCTGTCTGTCTCTGTCTGTCTGTCTGTCTCTCTCTCTCTCTCTCACTCACACACACACACGCACACACACACACACACACACACACACTCATCTTGGTTAAAGATTGCATGATAGGTAACTTTCCATTTCATCATAAAATGAGTTTTAAGCCAGGCCCAAAGAAACATAGGTCCCATGGTTTCCCTTATTTGCAAGAACTAGTATATGTCTGGGACAAGTAGAAAAGGCCAAAAGCTATGTACATATGACCAGATAAGATGATGTTAAGTGAAATGAACCCCAAGATAGGGATACAAGTGGTTTTTGCTTTCTTGATATTGTTTCTAACATATTTATAATGTACCATGTGATTTTTTTATTGCTTTGTATGTTCCTCCCCCACGGTATAACCCTGTTTTCACTGTATTTGATGTCGGTGCCCAGCATCTTTATATATACTTCTCTAATTTGGGGAGGGGAGTGTAGTTGTGGAGGTGGGAGGGAAGGGATAGTAGGGGAAAACAAAGAAGGAGGCAACAATGCTTGATAAGAAATGTACTCACGTAATTATAACCCCTCTGTACAGTATTTTCACAATAAAAAATAATCAAATCAACAAAAAAAAAGAAATGTACTCATTACCTTGCTCATGTAACTGTAACCCCTCTGTACAGTATTTTCACACTAAAAAACTTATTAAAAATGACTTTCTAAACTGTTCTTTATTTCTTCTAACTACAGAAACAGTAAATCTATAGATGTGCATAAAATAAAAATTCAAGTAATAGCTTTTCAACTTGAATTCTTTGAGTATTGACTTTTCGACATTTGATTCTTTCAATTAATAGAGATAAATGTACTCTTAAAAAGATGTCAGGAAAATGAACCCTTAGACATGTATTTTAATGTTTTTCTTTCATGCATGTGTTTCTAACGCATTTATAAGACTATCTCTTTGTTGCTTTGTATGTCCCTCCCCCACAGTATAACCCCTGCTTTCACTATATTTGATGTCAGTATAACTTGTGGAGGAGAGGGGGAAAAAACAGTTGTTTAAGGATACAGGTGGACCTGATGCAACAACGAGAAGTATAAGTTGTCATGTCCAAAACGAGCTTTACAACGTCGGTCCTGGGCGGGGGAAGGGGGGGGAGGAGAAGGGTTGGGATGGGGGGGAGGGGGGAGGCTGGGAAGGGATGTGAAGGGTAAACCAAAGGAGGAGGCTGCAATGCTTGGTAAGAAATGCACGCATTATCCTGCCCATGTAATTGTAACCCCTCTGTACAGTATGTTCACAAATAAAAAATAAATAAATAAATTTAAAAAAATGACTCAAAAATTTAGATGGAATGGCAACAGAATAAAGAACTTAATGTAGAAACAATTTAATCAGTATATATCTGACACATATGTTCATACCCTCTGTGTGCATGTATACAGATAAATAAAGAGACAGACAAACAGAGACAGACAGACATTAAGAAAACAGACACACGATTCAAATGGAGCTTTGAATAAATCCTGTAATTGCTTGAAAGACAAGATACAAAATTTAATTCTTGGGAAAAATCTCTAAAAAATTACATGTACACTTCATTTTTCACAGTTAAGGATGGAAATAAAATTTAATTTTGGTCACAATGTATTGCAATCCTGGTATATTTTTGTTAACCTATATTAAAATACTGTAAAAGGATTCTTGAAATGCTTAGCTTTGTTAGGCTTTCAAGTCACAAGGTTAAAGTATATTGGAAGAAACATTCTAGCTGCAGAGTTAAATTTACAAAGTTCGATTGTCATAAACAATCACTATGGCTCCTTGAGTCAGTGAAAGGATATATATGTTGTTCTCTAATTTAACTCTTACTTTTATATTCTTTTGCTTTAAGACTAGCAAAGCCAACCATAATATTTCAATGAAGACCTAATTATATGAGTCACGTGTAAAAAGTGCTGATTTTTAAAATTAGAACTAGAATTCTTAGTTTTTGTATACCTCTTAAAACAATCACTGTGGCTCTAATTTGGCACAGAAAAAAGAGAAGTTAATCACAGGAGAATAAATTATTGCAAAACTAGTCTAGAGCCATCACCTGTGTCTAGCATTTGGGAGGTCTTGTACTTGTTGTAGTCAGGTGACATTTCCGTACTCACCCCCACTGTCTTGTCACCACAAGTAATTTTAAAATTATAAAGCTGAATACCATAAGAATCTTCCAATTGTAAGGTAGGATCCCTGATACTTATTATTTAACTTTGTGGAAAAAAATCTTCTCAAATGATCCATGCCAATTGTGTAATCAAGCATCCTCATGCTAGAAAGGATAATGTCATTCATTTTTCTTAAATAACTACCGTACTGTTATTGATACTGTTGCTTCAGTATAGATTGCCACTTCCTAAGCAACAATAAAAAAAAAGAAAAGAGAAAGAATGAAAAGAAATATTCAGTCCAAGTCAGTGAAAAACCTGGCCCCTAAAAAAAAAAGAAAAAAGAAAAGGAGAGTCTCCATGAAAACTATAGTTAAAAAAAAAAAAGGCTCGGGGCTGGGAAAGTGGCTCAGTGGTAGAGTGCTTGCCTTGCATGCATGAGGCCCTGGGTTTGATTCCTCAGTACCACATAAGCAGAAAAAGCGAGAAGTGGTGCTGTGGCTCAAGTGGTAGAGCTAGAATGGTAGAGCACTAGCCTTGAGCTGAAGAGCTGAGGGGCAGTGCCCAGACCCAGAATTCAGGCCCCATGGCTGGCAAAAAAAAAAGAAAGAAAAGGCTCAAGTGGTAGAGTACCCATTTAGCAAGAGACAAATCTCAGCCTCCCAGAAACCCCAAAGCAAAATATAAATTTAAAAATGGATGAAAGAAAATATTCTTTGCTTTCAAAAACACAAAATTTTTCAGGTCTTAAAATATTATCTGAAGCTACATGCAAACATCAGTTTTAAATTTGTCTAAGAGCCAGATATAAACAGTTATGTGTAATGAGTCAGCAGTAGAGAGAAATTGGTTAGAAGTAATCTGACATTTCAACCTTGTGCTTATTATCCAGTCCAAGTTAAGCTGAAGTGGGAGCTAGACACTCCCTGCCCTGCTAGCTAACAGTCCTGTAGCTTACATCCAAGGTCTTACACAGGTAGGGCAAGTCTTCTACCACTTGAGCCAAATTCCCCAGCCCTTTATGTTTTGTTTTGGATAAGATCTGCTAACTTTGAGCTAGCCAAGAACTTGAGATCTTCTGGCCTCACCTCAAGAATAGCTGGGCTAGATGTATGCTGCTATCAGTGCTAAACATAAGCCAGACTTTTTGACATGATGGGGGCCAAAGGGTCTTTCCATATGAATTTAATTTATTTCTCAGTGGAATCAGTGTGTGGAAACTCTGGAGGAGGAATACCCACATATTCTCCCATCACTGTTTTTCTGAGGTTTTAGTTTTGGGGTTTTGTCCTGCTTTTTAAGATAATTAACTGATTGTTTGAAATTTATTTATTGCTATTGTAAAGTTGCTGTACAGAGGGGTGATGGTTACATAGTCAGATAACAATACCCCCCCTTCCCTTGTTCTCTCCTAGATTTTCCCTCCTATCCACACCCACAAATTATTAGGTTCATTTTCAACACAGTATCTATTGAGTATCACTGCTGCATTTGTTCACCCTTTGTCTTACTATTTCCATTTCTGTGCCCACCACCCCACCCAGCCTTCCAAACACAGATAAATGAACAAACAAGACAAAAGGGAAAAGAAAACAAAAACAGGAACAAAGAAAAACAAAAACCTCTTACTACCACCTCTTGGAGTTCATTTTGATAAATATTATTTTATATAGTCAGATGTACATAGAGATTGTACCTATGTGATCTTCTCCTAAGAATATCCTCCTTTGGTCTCTCTCTGTGTGAATATGCAGAGACAAGTATAATTTATCATATCCCAATATATTGCTTTCTTTTCTCTTACCATTCACTGTGTTTACTCATAGGTTCTAGTTACTACAAATGAGGGAAATCATGCAGCCCAAGTTTCTTTAGGTCTGAATTATTTCGCTTAATATAATTTTTTAATCACTGTTGCTGCTGCTGTTGTTCTCTAGAACATCAAGGAAATTTCATATTAAGAACATTCCTCTGTAAACTGGCATTAAATATTCAGCCAACTTTCAAAGAAATCTTTTAGCATTCATGCTCAGCCATACTTCTGCTTGTCAATCCATGAGGCACAGAGGCAGTTTGCACATTTTTAATTGTACCATTAAAAAAGGATGGCTAGGCTGCATTTAAAAAGTATATTCTGAAAATTTTATACATACTTAATCCAAACTCTGGCTTTGGAGCATAGGTAAGCAAGCACAGCTCACAATGACCACAAATCCTTCTTTCCAATTTCAGGCAATGAGAGAACGTGAAGATTCAGAATTTGTATAACCCCACACTCTTGTTTTCTTAACTAATCTTGGCAAGCTTAAAACCCTGGATAGTCACAATTCACTTCCCAGGCGATCATCCTGGACAGCTCAGCTGCAGAAAAGCAGAACAGGATATCCAGCTATTGAACTAGGCCACCGGCCCAGGTGGCCAGCCCTGCAGCTGTGCGATGTGGCCTACCCTGAGGGCAGTGGGCACAGGAAGGCAGCTCCTTTCCTCTGTCTGTTCTCAGCTGGGAGGAAAGTTCAGGCCACACCTCCTGGCTGTCACTGCCTGCCTTCCCAGCACTTCCACAGCTACCATGCAAAGAAGGTCATCTCCAACAATGAATGTCACCAGAGGAACAAATCACTTGTGAGATTCAGGAGTGTCAACTCAAGAAGAGAGTGAGTGGACACTCAAGAAACTGCTTCAGCTTTATTACTGGGTTGAGTGAGACATCCTAAATGTGAAGCTGTTTATGAGCAATTTCTTTGTGTCTTAATTTTTCCTAAATATATATGATGACAGAAATGGTGGGACAAAGGCTGGGGCTGGTGACAATCTGGCCGTTTCTGAAGAGTTCCATGACAGGAATTTTTATCATTAATAAAAGTAGACCTTCCTCATGCCATTATTTTCTATTTCCTGTTTCACAGGCTTTTTTTTTTCTTTTTCTTTTTGAAAGGAAGAATGACTTTTATTCAAGCTAGAGAATCCTGAAATCATTCTTATACAGATGTCTGTTCTCAATTATAAAATAATTTTCAATTAAAATTAAGGAATGACAGGAAGGAAAGAAAAATAGATAATTCCAAAGTGAATTGACACTGTCTTGTAAAAGAATGGCAACAGATACTCTGAGAACTGTGTGTAGTATTTTTGTAGAGGAAGAATTCATCTCTTTTGGAAGAGTTGATTCAACCCTGAAACTTCTTTTATTCTAGTTAATAAAAATGAAATTTCCTTTTCTTCTTTGTGATAAACTTACAAGTAAAATAAACTTAAGGAGTTATTTCTAAAAAAATTTTTGAAGTTTTCTTTTTTGATGTAATTGGCAAGAAAGTATATATGTCAACTTCTTTATTTCCTACATTTACAATGTTGTGATGATTGTTTTTAATTTTTATTGTAAAGGTGATATACATAGGGGTTATAGTTACATAAGTCAAGTAATTAATACATTTCTTTTTGAAAAATGTTACCCTCTTCCTCAGTCTGACCCAGTTTTTTCCTCCCAACTTCCCTTCCTCCCTCCCCATCAAATTGTATAGTTAATTTCTAACATAGTGTATCACTTGCTGAACTTGTTCACCTTTGGTTCCACTATTTCTGTGCTTCCCTTTCCCCTCCCCAAATCAGATAAACTTGTGTACAAGACAAAGGGTTCAGAAATCAAAAATGGAAGGGAATAAATCAGAGGAAAAAGGAAAGAAAAAAAAGAACTATGAACAGGTACAATAAAAAATCTTTCATTTCCATTTCTTGGAGTTCATTTCAATAACCATCATTTTATATGATCATATGCACATACTATTGAGCCCTTATGATCCTCTCCTAAGAATATCCTTTGTTCTGACTGTGTGAATGTTTAGAGTGCTGTTTAATTAATCATGTCCAAGTATGATTATTTATCTTTTACTATCTTTAAGGTTTACTTGTAGATTTATAGGCACATTGTAGTTATTACAAATGAGGAAAATCCTGCAACTTATGTTTCTTTGGGTCTGGCTTACTTTACTTAATATTATTTATTTTCCAAGTCTTTCTGTTTCCTTACAAATGGGGCAATGCCATTCTTTCTGATGGAAGCATAGAATTCCATTTTGTACATATGCCACACTTTCTTGATCCATTGAACTGTGATGATATATATGAGCCAATCCAGTAGTATCTGCATGACATTCCATTTTATAAATGTATCCTAACATGTGTAGCCAGTCTTTATTGATAGATGTTTACTTTGCTTCCAATGCTGTACTACAATGAATGGTTGCATCAATTTACTCTGCCATGAGTGGTGGATATGAAACTTCCTTTTCCACATAGTCATAAGTAATAGGTATTGGTTGGAAAACTAAATTAAAAGGGAGAATAAATTATTTTGTTCAAATACGTTATCTCATTTTTGTTTCCTTTGATCTGTTTCTAATTTTTAGTGTTATCTGAATTACTTGTTTTTTTATTGTGAAAATACCATACAGAGGGGTTACAATTACATGGGCAAGATAACGAGTACATTTCTTATCAAGCATTGTTGCCTCCTCCTTTGCTTCCCCTTCCCATCCCTTCCCATACCCCCCTCTATCCTTCCTACCCGGTCCCCTCCCACCAAAGTTGTAAAGTTCATTTTTTGACATAACAACTTGTACATCTCATTGTTGCAATGGGTCCCAAACAAAAATTTTATCTTCACTCAAAAATGTCCCCTTTTGGGTGACATTAAATGAGAAACATTGTATTCATTCACTAACATGTTGAATTAAAATCCCTTTGTACAGCTACTTACAGATAATAAAAATAAATTAATTAAAAAAAACTTCAATATTTTCTTCCCTCCATCAAGCCATGACAACCAGCGTTACATTAGGAATAGTAATGCCCAATTAAGTATATGAAATTACAAAAGAATATTATGACTGTATTCACTCATGTACATATGTTTAAACAGATCAAGGTAATCTGAGTGGAGTGAGTGAGACAAAGAAGAATGATGAAAAGGGTGATATTGGCTAACATGCATTGCACCCATAAACTGACATGGTGAATTGAAACCCCTTTGTACAACTTCTTAAGGATAATAAAATTGTTATAGATAATAAAATTGTTAAATTTAAAATAGTTAAAAATTTTCCATTTAAAATTGAAACAAAGAAATTACCAAAGTGTGATTGAAGTGGTGAGATTTTAAATGTGGATGTTTCTTGAATTCAGAACTACATTTTATTTTATTTGTATTTGTCCTGGGGTTTACACTAAGGCAATGCTCTTGAACACTTTTGGCTCATGGCTGATGTTCTACTACTTGAGCCGCAGCTTCACTTCCAGTATTTTTGGTGGTTAATTGGAGATAAGAGTCTCACAGACTTGCCTGCTGAGGCTGGCTTTGAACTGCAATCCTCAGATCTGAGCCTCCTGAATAGCTAGGATTACAGGCAGAGTGGTTCTGGAATTAAGGGCCTCATACATGCTTGGCTGTGTCTCTACCACTTAAGCTATTTCTCTTGCCCTGCTTTTTGCTGCTTATTTAGGTATGGAATCTAGCAGACTTTCCTGCCCAAAGCTCTCCAGATTCCAACCTCCTAAGAGTTAAAATCACAGATATGAGTGTTCAGCTCTTTATATAATTTCTTATTGTATATATGCTGGTATTTCTAGCACCTTATTATCATCACTGCATTTCAATATATGAAGATTATTAACCATTTGCTTGTTATAAATGAAGCAAGTGTTTTTGTTTTTGTTTTCCCAGAAGGTTACTCACAAAATAACCTTTCAGTCAGAGAATGGATTTTGGGATTAAGCAAATTTGGAATTCCAATCTGAATTCCCTCATGTCCTGACTGTGGGACTTTTTTATTATAATGTAAAATGGTGATGGTAAACCCTGCACTGGACATAAAATGATGTGTAGGAAATGGAAATCACAAAACTAATGAGAGTTACTATTATTTTATTTGTTGACAGTTTTCTGAACATTCTGACATCCTTCAGGTATTGTTAAACCATCTTTATAGTCTCTAAGAGTTTATGTATACAAGTTCCTGAGAATGCAGGTTCAGAAAGCAGTTAGCAGTGGGAAATCTGGCTCTGGTTCTACTTAGAGATTGTATGCCATTTCCCAGTGTATTAAACTTTCAGAGCTCCAGTTATTTCCTCACCTATCTTAGCAAAGTGTTGAGTCAATAAAATACCGTGCTTAACACATAAAAATGTTATCAATAAACATTAGTGACTCAAACCATGAGGATAACAGTTCTCTTTCTGCCATTGCATGGTCTTCTGGTGACCTGAGCTTTATTTACTTGTTCAAGTAGCATGAGAACTCTTACATTTCACAATATGAAATAAGCAAGTGGATTCTCATAGATGCTTTCTTAGCTACATTTCTGTGATAAATGGTCCCGTGCAGTTCCTCAGACTAAGAATGTTTTTCCTGTGGAAATATCTCTGACCTGGGAGCAGTTCTAGAGAAATCTATTTGTACATTTTAATATTATCGCCTTTGATACTGGATATCTCAGTAAATACTTGTGATAGTCCATTTAAATATATGCCTTTTTTCATGCTCTCTTCTGTGATCTCTTAAGATGAAAAGTCAGATATTTAACAAGTCATCCCAAATTTTGATTCTTACAAAAGAAACACAGTTAACTCTGTGTGGCAAGGATTCAACCAAGCTCCTGGTAAGGAGGAACTCCATGATAATGATGGGGTGCCAGGGATTCCTCAGGATTCCCTGAGGAAGCAGAAGGGGACACAACCACTTTTTAGTCAGATGAGGGTATTCAGCTACTACTAAACTTGTTTTTGCTTTTAGAAAATAAAGCCTTCAAATAATGCACTCAGACTTGTCAACTATGAGATGAAAGTAATAGCTAGACATTGATATGGAGATTGAGTTTATAGTGGCTGCTTTTAATGAGCAGACACATTTTTTGGCTCTAAATATAACCACCAAGCAATATTTCCCTTCCTCTGTTTCCTAAAGTACAAAGAAAGATTTTTTTAAATCATGTTGTCTTTCCTTATGAAAAGCATCATATTCCTATATTGCTCACTTGACTTCTTTCATCATAGCTGAATTTTCATAGTTGACTTTGCTTTATGTTCTGACTCTGTCCCCCAGTTGTATTCAGGACCAAGCTCTAGAGGTGATACTTTGACTCTCAGGTAAAAGAACTTTCCATCAGTCAGCTATGTGCAAACACTTCTCAGACAGTTTTAGAAGTAAATATATACACTTGGCCCTGTCTTATGTAAGCAGGGTGGGGCCAGGAGTGAATGGCTCACACCTCTATTCCTAGCTACTCAGGAAACAGCTCTGAGGATCTCAGATCAAAGCCAGCTCAGGCAGAAAAGACCATACATTCTTATCTCCAATACCAACAATAAGTCAGAAATAGAGTTGCGGCCAAGTGGTAGAGCATAGCCATGGGTAAAAAAGCTAAAACACACACACACACACACACACACACACAGTTGGCTGGAGTCTTCTTCCCACTGGTATTACTAAATTCACTCATCTCAGCAGTGGCACTGGAATCTGTCACATAGTGTGATCCTTCCTCTGAGCCACACTTCTCACTTATCCAAAACTGTATGTGGAATTAATGTCAGCTACTTCTGACTTAGGATTCAAAGCTACTTTTTATTGCAGGAGCAGTGTATGAGAGCATATGTTCTTAAACACAATTATTGCCCACATTCAGTGTATTTCACACTTTCTCTCAGCAAGATATCCCTTCCTGTTTGCAGAAAATTTATGCATAAAAATTTGTTGGAATTGTAGATTCTGTTCTGTATTCTTTTACTGATATAAAAGTCTGATTGTGTATCACCACTGAAAGACAGTTGTACATGCTATACAGTGTTTACCATCTAAATCCTTTACACTCAAGTCAGATTCCTCTGTGCAATCCACCACAGGGGAAAAATAAGCAAAAATATTTGAACTAAACAGAAATCATTTGAAAAGGCAATGTTTTTCCTTTACAATATTTAATTTTGTCAAATAATGAGGAGAAAAATTAGACCGTGACTTTCACTTTTTTTGTAGAAAAGAATGCTATCCTTTGAAAAATCAAAAAACAAAATTCTCATTTTGTGGGATGATCCCAAGAGACAGCTGGCACATTCCAGATATAATAGCTATGCCAGAGAGCAATGAATGCAAATACCTACAACAAATTCTGTCATTCAAAGACATATTCATGTACAAACAGCAGAAAAATCAACTATATAATTCAGGCAGAAAACCTAGCTCCTCAGTGTGTTTCTGAGCAAACGTCCAGCATAAACAGATCATGAACGGCCTAATTGTAGAAGTCAATAGGGTCTTCAACGGACGTTCTCACAATTCCTTCATTCAATTAGATGGTACAATAGGAGCAGCAGAGAACAAAAATTATAATCTCCAATGATGTTGCCAACTGCACTTATACTAAAAGACCATCCTTCCCCTAGATTTTTGTGGAAGTTATTTGTGCATCATTGATGAATTATTCAGGCATAAATAAATTGCATTGTTCTTTTATGTGGGTAATATAAATAAAATGTCAAATCCTAGTCAAAACATTTATCAAAGTCTTGTAAAATATGCTTTAAATACACTTTATTATAAGCTCTGGTTTGACATCCTTCTTGGCAATGAAAAATTAAAGGTACATTGTCCCCTTCAATTCATATCTACTTACCATGAACTGGCATTATGATTTATAGAATCATGATCACAATTATCTTTTACATGGGTGCTGGTGGTACATGTATATAACCCTAGAAGTTCAAGAAGTATAGATCTAGAGGATCACAGTTCAAAGACAGCCCAGGCAGAAAAATCTGAGAAATCCATTTTCAAACAACCAGCACAAATCTGTGCTGGTGACATAGCTCTAGTAGTGGAACACTAGGAAGAAAATAAACAAGAGAATGAGGCCCTGAGTTCAAGCCGGTGTACAAAAATGTGTGTCTTAATTCTATATCAGAGTTGATTCAGTAGCAATTTCCACCTTAAAATGCTTCCTTTTGCCTGGAGGTATACACCATAAACATAGCTACTCAGGGGAACAAAGCTATCTCAGTTTGATATTAGCTAAGGCCAAGGCCTAGATTGGATCTCGATAAAAACGTGAGTCCTGCTGGGACCCATGGGTAATTCCAGTGGCATGGGAAGTATAAAGTAGCATGATGAGGAAATCACAAGACCCTATTTGAAGAATAACTTAAGTAAAAAGGGGCGATGTCTCAAGAGATAAAATGCCTTCCCACCAAGAGAGTGACAGGGTGGGATGTCAACCAAATACCAGCACTACCAAAAAAAAAATGTATACCTTGGCAACATACTGTTCTGCAAAAGACAACAGTAAATGGATGATATCTTAAATATGGAAAGGCTGATTAATGGCAGCACTATCTTACTTGGTAATAACTATGTGTTTGATGGATAAAGATGAACCATACTTAGATTTGTTTGAGCTTTTCCCATAGCTCCTTAAGCAGTTGTGTTTCTTCTAAGATATTACAAGAAGGGGGAAAAAAGTCAAGCAATCGGGTTTCAGAGCACTCAATTCCATCTGCTGCCCAGAACCATGCCTGGTTCTGTATTAACACACCCCATGTGCACGGAATGAAAATGTGGTTATGGGACCCTGATGGCCATTCAGTGAAGAGCATATATACTTGGAAGAGACACCAACAAAACAAAACTGAGAAGAACACACTAAATTTTGTGTGAGTTACAAATAATGCACACTGAATGGTAGATTATTTTCTTGAAAACACAAGTTAGCCATCAATGCAGAAAAGGAAACTAGGATTCAAAGGAAGATTTTTTATTGTAAAAATACTGTACAGATGGGTTAAAGTTACATGAGCAAGGCAATGAGTACATTTCCTATCAAGCATTGTTACCTCTTCTTTTGTGTTTCTCCTACCATACCCTTTCTCTCACCTCCACAACTACACTCCCCATGCCCACCACCTAAATTGTAAAATTCGTTGTTCAACATAGTGTCTTGTACATCTCATTGTTACAATGGGTCAGCCTGTATCCCTATTTAAGCATTTTGTTTTTACCCATCCCCTCCCCAAATTAGAGAAGTGTATATAAAGATGCAGGGCACCAACATCAAATACAGAAAACAGGGGTTATACCATGGGGAAGGAACATACAAAGAAACAAAAAAAATCACATGGTACATTATAAATACATTAGAAACAATAGCAAGAACGCAAAAAACATGTATGTCCCTATCTTGGGGTTCATTTCACTTAACATCATCTTATCTGGTCATGTAGACATAGCTTTTGACCTTTTTTTGCTTGTCCCAGACATATACTAGTTATTACAAATAAGGGAAACCTTGGGACCCATGTTTCTCTGGGCCTGGCTTACTTCACTTAATATAATTTTTTCCAAGTCTTTCCATTTCCTAACAAATAGGGTAATGTCATTCTTTCTGATGGAGGCATAGAATTCCATTATATAGATATAGATATAGCACATTTTCTTGATCCATTCATCTACTGAGGTGCATCTGGGTCCATATCTTAGCTATGCTGAATAATTCTGCAATAAGCATAGTTGTGCTGGTAGCTTTAGTATAATCTTATTTGTGATCATTTGTGTGGATGCCCAAAAGTGGGATTGCTGTGTTATAGGAGCTCTATGTGGAGTCTTTTGAGGAACTTCCATATTGCTTTCTAAAGTGGTTGAACAAGTTTACACTCCCAACAACAATACAGTACGGTTCCCTTCTGGCCACATCCTTCCAGCATCTGTTGTTCTTAGAGTTCTTTATTATAGACATTATAACTGAGGTGAGATGGAATCTCAATGTTGTCTTGATTTATATTTCTTTTATGGCTAGAGAAGTTGAGCATTTCTTCATAGGTCTATTGGCCATTCTTATTTCCTCTTCAGAGAAGTTTCTCTGTAAGTCTTTAGCCCACTTATTGATCAGGCAGTTGTTTCTTTGAGGATTTGTTGTTGGGGAATTGAATTTTTTGAGTTCCAGGTATATTTTAGATATGAGACCCTTGTTGGTTGTATGGCTAGTGAAGATCTTCTCCCAATCCATGGGCTTTCTATTGATCTTGCTAGCTATGTCCTTTGCCATGCAGAGGCTCTGCAATTTCATGCAATCCCATTTGTCCAACTTTCTTTGATTTGTTGTGTTTCTGGGTCTCTATTAAGAAAATTTCATCCTGTGCCAAAGAGAACTTGGGTTTCTCCTATTCCTTCCTGTAATATTTTCAGGGTATCTGCTTTGATTCCAAGGTCTTTGATCCATTTGGAGTTGATTCTGGTTTAAAATGTAGAAAACGAATGCTAGATTCATACATTCTAGCATTCGTTTTCTACATTTTAAACCAGTTTTGCCAGCATTACTTACTAAAGAGGTCGTCTTTCTTTCATTGTATTTTTTTGGCTTCCTTATCGAAGATTAGGTGGCTATAGGTCTGTGGGTTCATTTCTGGGTTTTCAATTCTATTCCATTGGTCTTCAGGTCTGTTCTTGTGCCAGTAACAAGCTGTTTTGATTGCTATGGCTTTGTAGTAGAGTTTGAAATTTGCAATTGATATTCCTCCAGTACTATTCTTTCTGTTAACAATCGTTTTTGCTATTGTTCCAAATGAATTTTTGGATTGCTTCTTCTATTTCATTGAAGAATGAGGTTGGAATATTGATAGGTATCACGTTGAATTTGTAGAAAGCCTTGGGACGTATTGCCATTTTCACAATGCTGGTCCTTCTGATCCAGGAGCATGGGAGGATTTTCTACTTCCTAAGCTCTGCTCTGATTTCCTTTTTCAAGTTTTTAAAGTTTTCATCATAGAGATACTTCACTTCTTTGGTTAAGTTAATTCCAAGGTATTTTATTTTTTGTGGGGCTATTACAAATGGAGTTGCTTTCCTAATTTCAGCCACACTTTTCTCATTGTTGGCATACAGAATAGCCATTGATTTTTGAGGGTTAATTTTATACCTTGCTGCTTTGCCAAAGTTTTGAATCATCTCGAATAATTTGGGAGTGTAATCATGTCATCTGTAAAGAGGGAGAGTTTTACATCTTCTTTCCCTATTTGGATCCCCTTTATGTTTGCATCTTGTCTTATTGCTGTAGCTAGGCATTCTAATACTAGGTTGAAGAGAAGTGGAGAGAGTGGACATCCTTGTCTTGTTCCTGAGTTAAGAGGAAATGGCTTTAGTTTTTCACCATTAAGTATAATGCTGGCTGTAGGTTTGTCATATACAGCCTTTATCGTGTTGAGGAATGTTCCATGGATTCCTAATTTTTCCAAAACCTTCATCATAAAGGGGTGTTGGATCTCGTCAAATGCTTATTCTGCATCTATTGAGATAACCATGTGGCTCTTATCCTTGCTCTTGTTGATGTGATGAATTATATTAACTGATTTGCATATATTGAACCAGCTTTGCATCCCTGAAATGAATCCTGTTTGATTGTAGTGTATGATTTTTTTGGATGAATTGTTGAAGTTGATTGGCCAAAATTTTGTTGAGAAGTTTTGCATCAATGTTCATCAAAGAAATGGGTATATAGTTCTCTTTCTTTGATGAGTCCCTGCCTGTTTGGGGGATGAAGATTTATAATGGCTTCATAGAATGAGTTCGGTAGTGAACTTTCTCTTTCAATTTCATTGAAAAGTTAGAGGAGTATCGGTGTGAGCTCTCTTTAGAAGGCCTTGTAGAATTCTGCTGTAAAACCATCTGGTCCTGGGCTTTTCTTAGATGGGAGGTCTCTTATTGCTGTTTCTATTTCTATGTTTGATATTGGCCTGTTCAGATGATTTAACTCACCTTGATTTAGTTTTGGCATGTCGATATTTGCTAGGAAAAGGTCCATTTCTGCCAAGTTCTCAAATATATTAGCATAAAGGTTTGAGGAGTATTCCCTTATAATGTTCTGAATATTGGTTGTTTCTGTGGTGGTGTTTCCATTCTCATCTCTGAGTTTATTTATTTGGATGTGTTCTCTTCTTTTTCTTTTTCTTTGCTAAGGGTCTGTCAATTTTTTTTTTTTTGGTCCAGTCGTGGGGCCTGAACTCTGGGCCTGGGTGCTGTCCATTAGCTCTTCAGCTCAAGGCTAGCACTCTACCACTTGAGCCACAGCACCACTTCCGGCTTTTTTCTTTTTGCTTATATGGTGCTGAGAAATAGAATCCAGGGCCTCAAGCATGCAAGGCATGCGCTCTACCACTGAGCGACCTTCCCAGCCCCTATTTTGTTATTTTTTTGAAGAACCAACTCTTTGTTTTGTTTATTCTTTCTATGGTTTTTTTGGATTCTAATTCATTTAATTCTGATTTAATTTTAATTATTTCTTCCCATCTACTCAGTTGGGGTTTATCTTGCTGCTCTTTTTCAAGGAGGTTCAGATGTCTCATTAAATTGTTGGTTTCAGATCTCTTCAGTTTGTTGATATAGGAACTCAGAAGTATAAACTTGCCTCTGAATACTGCCTTTGCTGTGTCCCAGAGGAGCTGGTAATTTGTGTGTTCATTTTTGTTGAATAACATGAACATTTGAATTTCCTTTTTAATCTCTTCCACAACCCACTGGTGATTCAACAGTGTGTTGTTCAGCCTCCATGTGTTACAGGACTTTCTTTGGTGGCTTTTGGTGTTGAGTTCTAATTTTATTCCCTTGTGGTCTGAGAAAAGGCAGGGCATAATTTCAATGTTTCTGAATTTGGACAGGTTTGGTTTGTGACCTAAAATATGGTCTATTTTGGAAAATGTTCCATGTGCTGCTGAGAAGAACATGTATTCTGATGCTGATGGGTGAAATATTTGGTAGATGTTTGTTAAATATAGTTAATCTATGCAGTTGTTTAGATCTGTGGTATCTCTCTTGAGTTTTTGCCAGGTTGCTCCTTCTAGTGGGGATAGTGGTGTGTTAAAATCCCCAACAATTAATGTCTTTGTATCTATGTGAGATTTGAGGAAAAATAGTATTTCTTGGATAAATTTGGGTGCTCCGTTGTTTGGTGAGTAGATATTTAGAATTATAATATCCTCCTGAAGGAGAGATCCTTTAATTAGTATGTAGCGACCTTCTTTATGTCTTCTTACTAATTTTAAATTGAAGTCTATTTTATCTGATATTAGGATTTCAACTCCTGCCTATTTATGGGGGTCAATTTCTTGGTGGGTTTTATTCCAGCCTTTCACTTTCAGAATACATTTTTTTTATTGGCAAGTTGTGACTCTTGAAGGCAGAAGATAGAAGGATACTACTTTGTAATTCAACTAGACAGTCTCTGTTACTTAATTGGAGAGTTAAGTCCATTCATATTGAAAGTTTGGACTGAGAGAGGTTTGGTAGTTCCTGACATGTTATGCACCTTCTTGGGGGCTTTTACAATTGGGTTCTTCCTATGATTCTTGGATTCTCAGTTTTGGTGCAGTTTCTTGGCCTTTATTGTGTTCTTGTTGGTTTTCTATGTGTTGGACATCTTTAAGTACCTTTTGTAAGGTTGGTTTGGTGGAGATATATTCTTTCAGATTTCTTTGCTATGGAAGGTTTTATTTCACCTTCCATTATCAAGGAGAGTGTAGCTGGGTGCAGCATTCTTGATTAATAGTTTTTTGTCTTTTGTGCATGGCATCAATCATTCTAGGCTCTTCTTGCTTTGATTGTCTCTGCTGAGAAATCTGAGGTGATTTTAATTGGTTTCTCTTTATAGGTGATTGATCTTTTCTCCTTGACAGCTTTAAGGATCCTTTCCTGGGTCTGAATTGATCCTGTGAAAATTATAATTTGATGATGGGATATCCTGTTCTGATCTGGTCTATTTGGGGCTCTAAAAGCTTCTTGTATTTGAACATCTTTTGAATGTTTAGGAAGTTCTCTGCTAGAATCCTGTAAAATAAATTTCCTAGACCATTAACTTCTGTCTCTAGGAACTCCTCTACACCCATTATCCTCAGATTAGGCCTTCTGATGGTGTCTTCTAAATGCTGAATAGATCTATCATATTTCTTGGATTTGTTTGGAGAGTTGTATGTTCTTTTTTTATAATATATAGGCTGTCTTCAATCCCAGAAATTCGATCTTCTGCATGGTCTAACCTACTGTCAAGACTTTCTACTTTGTTTTTTTTTTCTTTCCTTCTAATTGGTCAGTTTTGATGGCTTCAAATTCTTTGTTGGATCTTTGTTTTAGATCTTGTATGGACTTCTTTACTTCCTTAATTTGGTTTTCAGTGTTTATTCTCAAATCCCTTAGTTTATTGGTTCTGGTTTCATTAGACTCCATTTCCTTCTGAGAGGCTCCATTCAGCATTCCCTTTGTGGTCTCCCTGGGTTCCTTTAGCTGTCTGTTTATGGATTCCATGAATGCTTCTATTAATCTTTGTCTATTCTCATCCCATTCATACAATTCCTGTGTTTCTCTTTGTTCTCAGACTGCTCAAGCAATTCCTATATTACTCTTTGACTCTTCTCAGGCTGCTCACACAATTCCTGTATTAATCTTTGATTAGCTTCCTCACCCTCTCGAGATTCCTGAATTAATATTTGGTTAGCCTCATCGTGCTCACAAAGTTCCTGTATTAATCTTTGTTAGCCTCATCTTGCTCCCTATCATGCTCACACTGAGTCCTTTGCAGGTTTTAAATCTTTTCATTCACCATGTTTACTAGTAGTGTTTCTACAGCTTTTTGGGAACTCTCCTAGGGATTATTAATTAATTGTTCTGTCACCTGATTATCATGAGTGGGAGTTGAGATACCTGGACTTGCCATTTTTCTTGTGTTTCTCCAGCTAGTTCTGCCCATTTGGTATGAAAGCAAAACCAATTTCATGATAGAACACTATTTTAAGGACAGCATCATCCAGAGTCCTGTAGTTGCACAGTCAAATTGGCTACAGATACAATCTAGTTCAACATCAAACAACTATGGATTAATTGGCTAAGAACATCAACATGGATTCAGCAGAGCAGAATTTAATAGGTTTAGGGAGAATTATGGGGGAAAATAGGATTAAAGGGATGTGGAGAGGTAAAAGATAAGAGTAAATTTAACCAAGTCCTAATCTCAGAGAGGAAATGGGTAGAACAGAATGAAAGGAGAGAGATAAAGAAACAAGAAAAAAATGAAAAAACAAAAATTTAAATTTAAAAAATGATACACTTAAAAATTGTGTAAGTTTAAAGAAATAATACTCATAGAACAAAAGAGAGGAGGAGAGAAATAGAAAGGAAAAATTAAAAAATTAAAAATAAAAAATTTAAAGATAGAATACTTAAAAAATATATAGGTATAAAGAAATAATACTCCTATTAAAGAAGTTAAGCCTTTTCTGCTTGTCTCAGACATATACTGGTTATTGCAAATAAGGGAAACCATGGGACCTAAGTTTCTATGGGCCTGGCTTACTTCACTTAATATAATTTTTTTCCAAGTCTTTCCATTTCCTAACAAATGGAGCAATGTCATTCTTTCTGTTGGAGGCACAGAATTCCATTGTACCACATTTTCTTGATCCATTCATCTATTGAGGGGCATCTGGGTTGGTTCCATATCTTAGGATAAATAATGTTGCAATAAACATAGTCGTGCTGGTAGCTTTAGTGTGGCCTTGTTTGTGATCATTTGGGTAAATGCCCAAAAGTGGGATTGCTGGGATTGCAAGCAGAAATGGTCTGATAAGTTGATGTTAGGGAAATGAACCCTACCATATGTATTCAAATGTTTTTTTTTCTTTCAGGTGATTGTTTCTAACACATTTATAAGATTATTTCTTTATTGCTTTGTATGTCCCTCCCCCATGGTATAACCCCTGCTTTCACTTCATTTGAAGTTGGTATAATTTATGGAGGGGAAGGGCAAAAACAAATCGTTTAAATAGGGATACAGGTGGATCCATTGCAACAATGAGATATACAAATCGTTATATGGAAAAAATGAACTTTACAACTTTGGTGGGGGGGGACTGGGGGAAGAGGATGGGAAGGGATGGGAAGGGGAAACAAAGGGAAGGCTACAATGATTGATAAGAAATGTACTCATTATCTTGCCCATGTAATTGTAACCCCTCTGTACAGTATTTTCACAATAAAAAAAATCATGAAAGAAAAAAAAAAGAAGTTAAGCCTAAGAGGTTGTGAATTGAGTGATCAATTTCTGAATGAAGTATGTACACAATGAAGAATAAGGTCTAATACTGAATGATGGGTATATATCTGGGGAAGAGCAGAACAGAAATTGTCACGTTAAAAAAAAGGACCAAAATGTTAAAAGAGATGTAAAACAAACAATACACACACACACACACACACACACACACACACACACACCTGAAGTAAAAATTATGAAAGAAAGAAAAAAACATAGAAAACAATCTTTTCAAAAATAAAAAAATAGGTAGAATAATGAGTTATTTGATTTTTTGGGGGGTGGGGGGAAGATCTTGTATCTCCCCTGTGTCCATAACCAGTCTCTTGGTGGTCTCTGGTTTGCTTGTGGTGTTTGGTTTTCCTGTGACTTGATTAGTTTAAGTCAGTTTGTTTGAGCAGGCAGAAAACTGCTCTACCTTACCCAAAACTTTGTGATCATCCTCCCAGTTCAGTGGGAGGTAGATCTGCTTTGAGTATCACAAAAGAGGGAGATGGCTGTTTCCTCTAGCTTGGAGTTGCTGTGAGGAGGCTAGGTTCTGGGTAAGGTTGAAGCCTACCAGTAGGTTTTCCCTGAGGTGCTAGCTCCTGCAACACTCACACTGCTCAGCCAGGAGCCATTCTCAGGATTTATGTTTACTGAGTTTCAATTGTTTTTCTTTTACCCCTACTGCTGTCTAGTCTGCAGTGGGGAGGGGCAGCCTTTGGCTCTGTTTACCCAGTGAAGAAAGTCACTCCTCCTCTGGGGATGGAGCTTCCTCTGCCTGGGAAGGTCAACTTTTCCCTGGGTAGAGCTGAGCGGGTGCAGGTCAGGTCAGGTTCCTGTGACCTGCTGAATGGCTGCTATTGTTTTCTTCCAGGGCCTGAGTTGGGGCTAGCTGCTGGAGCCAGGCCTTTGTCAGTATCAAAGATGGAGATCTTCTCCAGTGGTGGAGGAGGGGCTACCTTCCCACTGATTCTCCGTGAAGAGTAAGAATGTCTTGGGGTATACTCACTCCAGTCTCTTGGTTTCTGGGCCATTCCTGGTCTGCTATCAGCAGGATAAAGATTTCTGCTCCTTTTCAGTTCTTGCTGGTGGTCAGTAGAAACCAATCGCGTAACACATCTGGTGCCTTTGTTCTGTGCGCTCTCTATTGATATGATGGCCACAGCAGCAGCAGTCACCATTGACACTGGTAAGTGCTCAGATCTGTCTCCTTGACCAAGCTGCCTGGATTTTTCTTCTCTGGCCAAACTCTTTGTACTTTGATAATACACTTAGTGTGATTCTCTAGCCTAGGACTGTTCACTGGAACACTGAAACTTCTTTCTATGTGAGAGTTTGTTTAGCCTCCAGCTTTTCTTCCACCATCTTCCTTCGGACTCCCAAAGGAAGATTTTAAGAGACCTTACATGTTAACAAGCACATGGCTTCTTCTCATGCCCTAATTATCCATACAAGTTGAAAATCAAAACAATAAAATGAATACAAAGATATTTAAAAAATGTTCTAGTTCTGTTTTGGGGTTTTGGCAGTCCTAGGTTTGAAGTCAGGATTGCATGCTTGGTAGGCTGGCACAATACCTCCAAGATATACCTCCAACAACAGTTCTGGATTTTTGGTTCAGTTTGGTTTGTGCTTGGGTTTGAAGTTAGGGATTGAGGGATGAGCTTCATCATTGATACCCTCTACCTTTTCTCCTCTCCATGCTGCCCATGATCAAGAGGCTCCGTGTTCATTTTTTACTCATGTACTTATTATCATCAGAAAAAAAGGACACATTTTTAATGATAATATAAAACCACTGTCATTGCTCAGCAAACTATTACCAAGACCATGTCTGGCTGGTGTCCTGTAAACATGCTTAAATTACCAATTGTACAATCTGGAAGGATAGTAGGCAGAAATTTATTTTTTGTGACATCTAGAAGCAATTAAGTAGTCTTTGTCAAGTCAATTCATTGGCTTGGGCCTCTGTGTCTTCACTTATGGGAGATGGGGGGGGTGTCTTGCTGACTTTGTATAGTATAAGGAATTTAAGAACATAAGAAAAGGTGGTATTATTTCCTTTCATCAGATGAAAAAGCAGGCTCAAAATTCTATTGCAGAATTTGTCACACTTACAAAGAAACATAAAATGTTGAAATGGCAAGTGAAAGGAATTTCTGCCTAAACTGTCTTCATGTTTGGGCTCCTTCTACTATTTGCAAGGATTCTTGACAAATACTTCAGCCATGAAGCTTTCCCACTGTCTCAACTTTGACACAGTTTTTGCAAAAAATCCAACAGGAATTAATTATACATTATCAAGTTGCATCTACTATCTTTTTACAGCTGGATTCCTAAGACACATATTTACTTTTTGAAAGTGGATACTATGTTCTATATTTCACCTTTCCCTCACATAAGCTATACTATTGGTCAGTACATAAGAGACTGATAAAACTTGGCTATTTATTTCTTTGCCATCCATTGACTAATGAGCTGGAAGATAATACAGAGAAAGAAAAATGATCTAGAATTACGTTTCACCATCCAAGGTCTGCTCATTCCTGCTCTCTCAGATGAATGTTCTCATCAACTTAGAATGTCATTCTTTCTACGTATAATGCTTTCTTTGATATGTTATGAATCATCAGTCTATTTGTTGTTCAGTGTCAATAAATTATAAAAAGTAAATCCTTCATATTATATACTGAATTTGTTTAAAATATTTTGGTCTACATGGCAAAAACAAATGTATCAGTTCTTTTTTAAGTGGTCTCATATTCATATAATAAGTTTTTACTATTGTTCAGCTAAAATAATTGAGATTATTTTCCATTTTCTTGAAATAACACATTCATTTGTGTATACTACTATTATCTTTCTTTTCTCTTTACCAGTTCTTTTGTTTTCACGATGCAATTCCATCGTTTGAAAAGATAAAGTTCTCAAACAACTCATATATTGTTTGGGGAAGAGTATCTAATAAAAGCAAATTTCTCATAGGATTTTATGTGGCAAGTACAGTTTTTGATAGCTGAGAAAATAGAGAAAAAGTTGATTATTCCAGAATTGGAAATGTGACTAAGTTGATTAAAAAAACCTGATCAGTGAGTATGAGGCCCTCTCAAATACCAGTACTCCATAAATACATGATAGATAGATAGATAGACAGATAGGTAGATAGATAGATAGATAGATAGATAGATAGATAGATAGATAGATAGGAAGCATTTTAAATTGGATCCTTGTTTCCACATTGGTTTTACTATAATCAGTAATGAATTACTGGGAAACAACACCATCACAATGTTTTAAAGCACAGATTTTTTTTTTGTTTTGTAGCTATCATAGATGTAAGAGCAACATTAAAATCCCATATTAGTGATTGTCTTCCCCTCAAGAAATATCAGATAAGAGTGGTAGCAGTTTGGAATGTGTCTTAGTGGTAGATTTTTTTGCCTAGCATGCATGAATTGAACTCTGGGTTCAGTTCCTCAGAACCACATAAACAGAAAAAGCTAGATGTGGTGTTGTAACTCAAGTGATAGAGGGTTAGCCTTGTGAAAGAAGCTCAAAGACAGTGCCCAGGACTGGCAAAAAAAAAAAGTAGTAGAAATTAGCTTTCCAAATTCTAGGTTAATTTTATTACCATGAAAATTTCATATAATTAACAAGTTATTCTTTTCCTTATACTTACAATTTGAATTGCCTGCTGCATGTGCATTTTCTGTTACTAGTAGCTTAATCTTTTTCAAATGTATAATGTATAATGGGCCCCACTCTACTTAAGTTGTGTAGCCTTAAAAGAAGACATTAAGAGTTCAAGAATATTGTAATTAAACCTAGGAGTTGAAAACGGACCAGGAATTGAAAGTTAAAAAACATACAGGAGTCAGCCAGTTAAGATCTGGCAGTGCAGATCCACTGTGTACAGTGGTTCCCTCACTGCATTGCAGTAACACCTGCTTTAGGATGGCCCTTTTTCAAGAGAAGTCAGAATGTTGATTTTAATGTGGTTATCTTCCAATTATATATTACCTCATTCACATTCTGTCAATTGTTTCTTCCATTACAGAATCATCAGTCTTTAAGAGTGGGAATTGAGAATCTCTTCCTACTTCTTCTGAAGCATTAGCTGAGGAGACAAACATAAAAGAAGTCTTTATGCAAAAGAAGCCCTATCCTGGTTATGGGAACTAATGACTTCATGTAATAAAGCTTGCTGAGATTGCTTTAGGAAAGAATAAGAAGAAGGAGAGTAATAGAAGGATGAGTCTAATCAAGGTACATCATTGGCATATATTTGATGTGCTAAAATCACTCCCTTCCTAGTATACTAATGGATGTTAACAAAAAACATTTAAAATAGTTTCTCATGGAAACTGTTGATAGACCGACATATTACTATGTGATTTCCAGGACTCTACAGTATTTCAAACAATTTTAAATAGGAATTCTCAGGCTTGAATGAATCTATGAGAATCTAAGAACATAAAGGGAGGCCCTGATGGAAAGCAGCTGGTTGGCAGGAATTAGATGAGGTAGGACGTTTTAGAAAAACCTTATTACAATTCAGAGCATAACCATTTGTTTTATTGGAAATGCAGACATGCACATATATTTGGGATATTAATAATTATAAGACTTTACATGACTGCTTTTTACATTTTAAGGGGGCGAAAGGAAATATTAAATATTTACACATGGATTAAAGTTGTATTTGGGAGAAAAGAAAAATGCAAAACCTTCTTCTAAAATAAAGCCTCACAAGTGGTCACATTAAGTGGAAATGAAATGAATTCCTCAAAATACGATTGCCCTAATAAAAACATGTTATGTCACATCTGCAATTTAATTTTTTATCAGCTAATAGTTAAAACATGGGATGAAAAGAGTAAAACTAATTTCAATATTAAAATTTACTTGACATGTCTAAAGTATTACTGTTAAATATGTAGCCATTGTTTTTAAGGGATATATAAACTGAGTGTGGTGGCTTAGCCTGTATTCTAGGCTTCTAGAAGGAAAAGACTAGGAAGATCCAGATCTGAGGTCAGCCTGGACAAAGATGAGAAACCCTTTCTGAAGAGAATAAGTAAAGTAAAAAATCCAGTGGCCTAGCTCCAGTAGTGCATTTCTTGCCAAGCAAGGCTTTGTATTCAAACCCCAGAACTGATATATGTGTGTGTATTTATATATACATATACATACACATATATGTAATATAGCACAATGATGTCTATTTTTAAAAATCATACCTTTACCTTAAAGTATGAGGAATGGGTTAAGTTGGGAGGGAGGGGTGAAAATGTTGAAAGGGGTGACACTGATCAAGAAGTACTGCACTTATAAACTGATTGTTGAAAGGCAATTTTTCACACAGATACTAAAAACATGTCTAAATAAATAAAAGTTCATTTATTCTACTTTTAAAAAATAAAATAAAATGCAATGAAAGGTTTATGTTTAGAATACATCTCAATATGAACAAGCCAAATCTCATATTCTCAAAAGCACTGATAGAGTAGGATAAGCTGTCATACTGATACTGTTACCTTTGTGAATGAGAACTCCCTAAAGAACAAATGGGTGCACTGTGTGAAAATCATGCACAGAATGGCCTAAAATAACTCAAATCTGGCCTTTTCTTCTCTGAGGTACTCTTAGAATCAGCCATAAAAACACCTCTTCTGGGTTTTGTACTCACTCAGTGAAGGATAATCTCACAAAATAGTTTTAAGTCACAAAGTTTTTGTTAGAAAACCACTCGGGGTCAGGTAGTTGGGAGGGAAAAAATCAGGGAGAAAATGAGAGAAGAGGTGACACTGTTCAAAAGCAATGTACTCAATACATGACTAGTGCAACTGTAACCCCTCTGTAATCACCTTTGCAAAAAAAAAAAAAAAAGAAGACCGCTGTCTCTTTTTCAATAATATTCTGCTGTATTTTGTCCCTGGAGGGTCAGTGCTACCCCAGGGTCAGTACTATCTCAGAGTTCTTTCCTTACCTCCTAAATATTCTTTTAGGAAGATGGATATAATAAACCAAACTCAAAGGTTTTGTCATAGAAATCTTTAAATTATCCATCAACTACATCTTGCCAATTTACACCTGTTTATTTGTACATGTTTCACCCCTGAATTACCTCTCTCCTAATTCAAAGTGAACAATTCATCTACCCTTAATATTTATTGCCATAAACAAAAAATAACTGACATGAATATTTTCATAGGATTGAATTACATTTTTCAAGGACATTCTCATAATAAAGACATAGAAGAGGAGAAATACAAGCATTTTTTTTCTTTGCCTCACTTTAAAGAATCCACCGTTAACTGAACATTTAATCTCTGAAAAATATTTGTGCTTTTTTACCTAGAAGACATGAGTGTGCTTGTCTGTGTATGATATGGGTGTGTGTACGTGTATATGGGCATGGACAGGGTAGAGATGCATGTGTGCATGCATGCACTTGGCTATGTATTGTTTTTGTGTCACTGCCCTAGTTGGGTTTGTTGAGGCCTGAAGGAAAAGGAAAAAGCTTATTAAAAAAAAAGTAAGGAGGGTATTGTATGGAGGAAACTGGGTGTGAACTAATGTGAACAATGAAGACTGTAGGCTTTAACTGTGACTTAAGATAGAAAGATTAATTTCACTAAGGTTCCAACATAGGTCTTTAGGAGTGCTTATCACTGCTCTTCAGAGAGGAAGTGGCCATTTTTTGTTGTTGTAAAACAAACAAACAGTGCTTGTTTTTGTAGCCCTGACCTAAGATCTCTCCCACTGAATCTCTGTATGCTTTCCAACCTCCTCCCTGGATCCAGTAGCAGGTGTGAGGGAACGGAAAACAATGTGTTTCAACCCACGAATCCCTTTCCCATTTGAGAGCTATTACCATTTGAGTTCTTGGAAAGGCAAAATGCTGGAGTTAACATCATTCCATGTATCCACAGCTGCCAACTGGCAGGCAGTGCTGAAGGTTGCACAGAGAGTGAAATGGATTTCCAATCCTTTAAAGTATAATATTTTACATCTGTTTATATGAGTTCAAGCCTGTGAAATCTCAAGTCTTTTATCTGGATAAAAGGAGATCAAAAAATTAAGAGTAAGTTTTAACTCTGACTGGAATAGATGAAATGGAGGGGAAAAAATATCAATCCTCTTTTAGAAGCCCAAAGGTGTTAAAGTACCAAAATATGTTTCTGAGTGGAGAGGAGATTGCAGCCAGGAGGCTATCCATTTTCAGAATTCTTTGGCTTTCTGAAAACAAGATTTTCCCTAAGTTGAACAGTCTGTTTTCCTCTCTCTGAATTACTCAGCCCTAGTAAGCAGAAGCTGCCAGTGAACTTTATCCCACAATCCACATACACATGTTGGTGTCTGAGTACATAATTAGGTGTATTTTCCATGTCTATGGTCTATTTCAAGTGTGAGCATTTTTGTTCAGGTGTGAAGGAGCTCTTCACTGGGATTTTTGAGAAAAGAATTGTTTGCCTTATGACCTCATATAGAATTTCAGGTGTCCTGTGTTCAATCTTATGAGAATGAGGGCAATGAAGAAGGGGGAAAAGCTTCACAGTACAAATTTACAACTACAGATCACCTTATTTTTCAAATGAAATTTCATTGAGAAGGGCTACTAGACACTGGCACATTTCCTCAAATACAAAACAAATCCTGTCACCCTTTCCCAAGGGTGACAGTAGCACAGACAATGTAATAATGTCACAAACATGCATATACAACACATGCACTCAAATCTCACAAATGTACACAGGTAAATACGTGTAGCATGGCCTATGAACACTCACAGAGACACACACTAACACCAAATATTTGTCATTGTGCTGTTTAATGCTTCAGACTTATATCCTCAGATCTCAGCTTTCTGAGTTTGCTGGGTTACAAATGTGAACTACCAGCACAAAGCCACATAGATATTTATTTGTAGTAAATCCTTCAGAAATCTTCCATAGCTTCATCATTTATTTGAAAATCTGCTCTTATCTGTTTTCATTGAACACAACTGGCAAGCAGAAAGGTAAGTTGTCTTCTAGGGGCCATATATTAATGTGTGATGATATTTTTAAATCTTTCATTATACAAATGAATGAATGAATAAAGACAAAAACCTATTGGTACTATGACAGTCCTTAGATGTTCTTAGATGTTCATGGACCTTACACATAAAAATATCAATATATTGTCATATGTACTAAGCCAGTGCCAAAAAGGTTGTAAAAAAGAATAAGTTACAATGAAGTATTTAGATAGCTATGTCAAGAGTAATTTGCTAAGCACCCAAAAAAGTATTTTTATAGCTGTTTTTATTTTCAGTTATTCTCCTTTATAATTTTGTCAAATATCAAGTTGGCACTAAACAGGCTAACTGGCTCAAAGTACTCTCAGCTTTGTAATTTTCTTGTGTCAGATTTTGGCTTTTCAACCAGTGATTTTCTCCAGGCTGCATCAATTAGGCTTCATGTCAGATTCACACAAAAAAAAGATTATTTACAATAGGAGACTACTTAATAAAGAATCAATGAAAAGACAGTGGTTAGATTCTGGGGGGATTTGTCTATTAGTAATCTCTAAGAGAGTCTAATATTAGCAAAATGTACTTGATTTTGTGGAGCCTATTCCTCACAAGTCAAGAAAAATTCATCTCTGTGTTTTAATGGAGTGTGACTGTTATCTGAAGGAAAGAAATATTGATCTCTTCAAAATTCAGGTATCATTTCTCTCATTATTTAATTTTAGTTAGTGTTGAAAATAATCTGGGAATGAACTTCCCAGTGGCTTGTTTGGATGTGAGGGTCTCTGCAGTATATTTATCATCTTTAGGTCCCTCGTACTACCTGTATATCACAATGAGTAGGTAGACTCTGATAATCATGGCCAAAGAGTTTCTCTGTTTATAATATCTTGTTCTAGAATTCTTCCTTCATCAAAATAACATGTCTATTGCTGCTTCTAGACATCATTTTTAAACAAACTAATGTAGCAGTCACATTCAATTAAGCTTTCTGATTGATTCCTCATTATCTATTTGATAATATTCAATTCCTGGGTCTAGCCTCTTGGAAGCCATTGCTCTCTATTCATTTGTACCTCCAAGTGTTCTTTGCCATATGCTTTTATGAACACAGCATTTATAATTACTAACTTGTTCCTGAAAGAACTGAAGAATTACCCCTTCTTCCCAAACTTTGCCTATCTGTGGATCTGTGTTTCTTAGAGCTGCTAAAATCAAGCACTACTGAAACAACGGAGCCATTGTCTTGTTTTGTCCAAGGCTGATAGTCTGAGACTATAAGGTGTCAGAAAGGTTGGTTCCTTTTGGAGAGCTGTAACAGAAAACCCACTCTGTGCTTTCTGTCCTGGTGTCTGGAGGTCTGTCAAGCAACTTAGCATGTAGATACATTATACATGTATCTCTTGTCATGTTCATATGACATTATCCTTGCATGCCAACCTATCTCCAAATTCGCCTTACTTACAAGTATAGCAGTCACATCGAATTAGAGCCTACCATACTGGCCTAATTCTAACTTTAAAAAATTCTATCTTCTGATGAAGTCATATTCTAAGATGGTAGGGATCGAATGTCTTCAGATGACTCAGAAGAAGGGGCAAACCCCTTCAAAACCCCAATTCCATCTCTTTGCCTGGATTAGTTAGACCCAAGTCGCATCTCTTTTTTGGAGAATTACTATAAACTGTTTCCATCTGTTGGAACACATCCTCCTATCTCCCTTCAACTCTCTCTCCACCATGCCTGATATGCACTTATATTTATTCAATGGGTAGGTAATTTTTATAGCAATAAGATTTGTAAGTATACCGATATCATATATCTATATAATAGTAATGTTTGTGTAACATCTGTTACACAAAAGCTCTTTAAGAGCAGGGTTCTCTTTATGTCCATATTCTTGCCAGATATCTTAGAACTTCATGTATTATAAAGATTCAATAAATGTCTTGAAAGTTGAAATTAATATGGAAAAGGTGCAAAAGAAAGCCCCACATTCTACATTAAAATGTTCAGGTAACTATTACGAAGAGAAACTTCCTGTCTGTGACACGTTATAAATGATTTGACAGTAGTGGATGCACGGGGTAGTGTTATCAACATAAAATACTTTTGACTTATTTTTGATAGATTAAACATGGAAAGTATAACAAATATAATCTAGTATTTTACAATGAATAGGAGATGTTCAGAATTGTGATGTTGTGATGTTCCTTCCATGTCTTTTAGATAATCTATAGCCTCTGAAAGGTATTCATAGGTTTGAGAAAAATAATCGGTTGCAGATTTTTAAGCCTCAGGGTAATATTTTTCCAAATATATATGGGGATATATTTGGTGAAGCCTCACTCTAGGAGGGAACTACATCACTCTGATAAGCAGGCTCTTTGACGAAGAACTTGCCTCTACTCCAATCAGAGAATGAAAAAGAAGTGCCACTTCCTTCCTCCAAAACACACCCAAGGTGACAGGGCTTCAGAACATTTGTGTCAAGAGGAAACAATAACTCCTTGGGACTCTGTTGAAGCAGGAAGTGGGCCAGGACCTTCCCACCCACCCCTTGTCCACGTAAAAAGCCCACAACAATGCCTACTCTACTAAATCATCCTTTTCTGGAAGGTGAATTCTTTCAATGGCCTTGAGTATCTTCAGTTCACAACAAGGAAACAAAACCTTGGGAGGCAAAAGTTGCTTATTTCTAGGTTTAGTTCACCAACCTCCTAATGGGTACTTTCTGATTCTGGGTGTCAGAAAGTGTAGACTTGTCACTGATGTCCTTGACTGTCATGTTGTACACTGAGCTTGCTCCTTTGTAATCATGTTGAATATTCTCCATTGCCTATAGCAACTCCTCAAGCCATTTTTGTGAAAATTATCTAGAGCACTTTTCCCTGAGATTACTATTTCATACTTTTAAGGAAAACAATGTTTTAGAAACAAGAATGACTATGTAACAGATAAGTGACAAAGAAAAGATAGCTTAAATAATATAGATGTTCAGAGGAGTTTTAATCTAACATATCAAATTATGAGTACAACTGATCTTAATAAATATCACTCTTTACATCATTCTCCAATGATAAATATCTTTATATTTTCTAAGCAGTGATTTTTATACTTCACATCAATAATTGATTGGTATTTTCCTTTTATTGGTCAATACTACATTATGAATAATTTCAATTACTAGTTTGCAGAATAAAAAATAGATAATTCAAATATTTTCATCCAAATAATATTGGGCCAACTTTCTCTTACTGTATTTTGTTGATTATTTTACACAAACATTTTATCTCACTCCAATTTACTTTGGATATACTTTTCTTATTTTGTGGCCCACTTTGGTTTGTGACTGACAGAGCATGGATTCATGATGATCTTAAAATAACTTTCATTTGTCACACATGTCCTTGCTTTTCTGCTTTACAAAACCAGTTCAGTCCCATGCTTTTCTCCCCTCTGTTTTATTATGTGTCTTCATCTTGTAGAAATAAGGAGGTAGAAGCAAAATATAATAAATAATAAATATTAAGTAAGCATAGAGAAGCACAGTGTATCTATATACATTACAGAAAATTAATATATACAGATTTATGGATCTAGATTAAAATGGAGGCAGACTCAGGGAAGGGTAATAAGACATCTGGACTGGGAGTAAAACAACTTCAAGGTTCTATGAACCTGCTATGTAATTGAATAAAAGCCCATGAACAAAACACAGCACATGAATCTCTAACCTCTGTTTTCTTAAGTCTGAAACAAATTAATTGATTTCTGAGGGTCTTTCCAGCACTTTCAATACAAACTGCAGACAATGTTGCTTGTTTATATCTAGACAGAATACAATTTGTTCATAAAACATGTATGAAACTCTAAGAATTCATTTTAAGATGCTAGTGAGTATTAGAAACAAAGGCTTATAGCTTCAGTTTTGTTTTTCAATTAAATAAGACAAAGAACAAATTACAGCTTCTCTATCACTTAGAGTACTGTCACTATACTGTTAGAGATAAATTCACAATTGACAGCAAGACATTTTATTTATTATAATCACAACAGCAAAACACTTGCACTGTTCTTATTTAGCTATTTGCTTTGGTTTTTTTTGTATTTTATTTTATGAGGGGCTGGAAGAGAAAATAAAACTGAAAATGATTTGGGAATAGAATGAGGTAAAGATATGAAAGAATAATAGCCATGGCAAGGTGAATTCCAGAGCAAAGATGGAATGAATGAATTTGGACAAAATTATATGAAGTCCTTATGTGAATCACATTCCTCGTTGATCACATGAGACCACAAAAATACTAAAATGCATGAGATGATTGCATCTCCTCTCTGCAATTTAGTTAGAAGAAGATATATGTGCTTTGTAATAAAAGTCACTTCTTCATAAGAAGGCTGAGATACTGGGATAGTAAAATTCCACGCACGCACAGCATCTATCTTTGCTATAAACAATAATAAAAAGAAGCCAAGCACATTATTTTTTTATTTCCCACTGCCATAGAAACAAGGGGAATTTCAGAAAATTAACCCCTGGGTTCTTGCTAATAGATATTTTGTTTTGGGTTCCAGAAGGGAATTATTTTACTTTATCAGACAGTCAGTTTGGAGATTAAACTACCCTAGTATTGTTAAAAAAAAATTCCCTGCTGAATTTCACATTCTTTTGTGACCATATTCTGAAAATACTTAGAAATGTTGCCAACATTTTAGTCATTTATTTTAATAGTAAAAGGCATTGCTGAAGGAGTCATGGAATAAGTTTCTGGGTGGGATTTGACTTTCTCCATCACGTTTAACTCAGCAGGGACCAATTCTTCCCTGAATGTACTACACACAGCCTTCGTAGGATAGAGAAGAGCTACCGATGGAAGCAAGGGATATGTGAGTAAAACTATGTGTCTAAAAATCCTGAGGAAGAGTAGGTACTTGTATATGAAATAACCATAAGAAGAGATGCTAAGATAATATCAGTTTATATGATATTCAGAAATCCTTTCGTTTGTATCAAAAATAACCCTGTGCTTCAAAAAGAAGCAGTTTCAATTATTTGTGTCACTTGCATAGTTGGCCTACAAATACATTAAAATTGTTTCAAAAGTTAAAACTGAGAATTGAAACTAAAAGCAATGTTTAAAGGGTAGAAATCATTACCATCGGAGCTTATATACTCATTATTTCTTTGGGTGCTGAGAAAGATAACCAGATGGATGTATATGGTTAGCACATTTCTAGGTTGGAGTACATTCAGAGAAAAAGGGAAACTCTTGGTGATTTGTCCTTACTGGTATCTTTGACTATCTATAAATGAGAATAATCTCTCTTTGTATTGAAGATCATCTCTATTATCACACAGCACTAAATAGTAATCAAAGAGCCATAAATATCTTATTGTGGAACAATGAGTTCCACAATGCCATTTGTGCGAATAATAGGAAATTGAAATATTTATTTGAATTATTCTGTTCCTGGGGAATAATGTATTAACAGTGCGGCCCCTATGCTCTCTTTAGATTCCAATCTCAGGACTAATCAGTGGAACTGGGAAAAAGGTTTAACCTCTGTAGTCCTTAACTTTCTTGTCTGTAGAGAGAGACAAACAGTTCCTCTTTTATAAGATCGCTAGTCTCATGCAGTATGATTCTGCATATCTGTATGTGGAGATATGAAGCCTTTGATCACTGTTAAATGATACAGATCATCTGAGACCACAGACACATTATTTCCTAGTCCAATACAAGATATACACTAATCATTACTCACATATCATAACTGCCCATTCATTAAAACCACTGCAGAAGGAGTGTTCATTTGTCAAAAATATTTATACAAAAGCTATTTCCTAACATATTACTTATGAATGTTCTGAAAAAGAGAATTGTGAATGAGTCTGGTTTAGACTCACACATGTTCACAGATAGAAAGGAGAACCACTAGAAGAAAAGACAATAGAGGATAAAAAATAGGAGCTGTGTCATAAATATGCAGTAGTGACTCAGAAATTCTATATAATCTTAATTTGCTAATCCACTCAATGACATATTTGATAATAGGACATCGTTAACTGAGAGTAAATCTTCCATGTTTCAAACCTTAGAATAAGCAGAACCATATATAACAATTTAAACCTGTATACTAAAGGTTGTGATGGAGTCTCTTGCCTTTTGACTCTTTTGCAGGTAATGCTAATAAAAATGTAAAAGTTTAAATTTAAATATTCTGAGAATTGCAATTTATGTAAAAATCTATATATATAGCTTTTCCAACTTCATTTTAGTAATAATGTCTACATCATCTTATGAATTTGAAAAAAAATCCTTGTACTTATATCTTTCTTATTATTTAAGAAATATCACCACATTTGCTCACCTCAAACACATCTCTTAGCCACAGTTTCTTAATACTTTAATCAGTGTTCCAGAATGCATCATCCAATCTTGTCTTCCTCATGGAAAGCACTGCATATAACTTTCTAAAGTAGAATCATGCATCACGCAGAGGTGGCTCACACCTATGATCCTAACTACTAATGAGGCTGAAGCCTGCAGATATTGATTCACAGTCAGCCTGTTCAGGCATTTGAGACTCTTTTGTCCAATTAAGCAGCAAAAAGCTGCAAGTGGATGCATGGCTCAAGTGATAGAGTACCAGCTGTGAGAAAAAAAAGCAGAGCCAGAGCAAGAAGCTCCAAGGTCAATCCCCAGTACTAGCACATACACACAAACATAGATAAATAGCTAAATGATAGATAGACTTGATATATTATCACTCACAGTGTTGGTTTTGTTTTGTTTTGTTTCCATGTCAGTTCTGGGGCTTGAACTCAGGACCTAGGTGCTGAATTCTAGACCTAGGTGCTAGAGATTTTATGCTCTACAATAATTAAGTGATAGCAACATTTCTGGCTTTTTGGTAGCTAATTGGAAATAAAAGTCTCATGGACTTTCCTGCCTTCACTGGCTTTGAACTGTGATCCTCAGATCTCAGCCTTTTCAATGGCCAGGGTTACAGATCTGAGCTACCTGATGCCCTTCTGTCAATGTTTTATTATTATTATTATTATTAAACCAACTAGGAACCTGATTGTACAAGGTAAAGACTTCCTTAAAGGTGAACCCAAAAAACGACTTATTTAAGAGAAGGAAACTGAAGATTGCACCCCAAGTCCTAAAGCCAGAAACACAACACTCCACATCCAGCTCTGTGGTTTTCAATCCCATCATTTTCATTGGATATTACTTGAAACGAAGCGAGAGTCTTTTCATCAAAGGAGGAACAGTGTATTTTTAGAGGAAATATTCCAGAGTGATTGAAGACCATGTTGCATTTTATGAGTACTCTGTGTACCCAGAATAAAAATAGTTTGATTTACTTCACTTACAGTTATCCATGATCTTGGGAGAACTCTGAGGAATAAATCAAGTCCTATCTATGTTAACTAGGATGAAAATTATCCCTAACAGACAGAAGTGCAATATATGGCTCATGTCCATAATACTAGCTACTCAGAAGGCTGGAATCTCGAGGATAGAGCTTTCAGGCGAGCTGTGGCAGAAAAGTTCAATAGAGTTCCAATTAACCAGCAAAAAGCCAGGCTGAAGTTGAGGCTCAAGTGACAGAGTACCAGCCCAGCAAGGGTGAAGGTCTGAGTTCAAACATTAGTAGCACCAAAAAGAAGTATGGTATACTTTCTACTAATTAACCTAATACTTTGGCTGCAGCAGGTAAAGATGTGAAAGAGTAGACTCACATGGTGTAAGGCTGATCTAAGAAACTTCATTATTCAGTATAATAAATCTTATTCCTAATGTCTTATCATTTGAACATAGTCTAAAAGGTGGAATATTTATTTTACTAGAAATAGGGATCAAAATAAAATGAAATTTTAAAAATCATTTTAAAATAACTTTTCCCGGCATTCTCAGAGCCAGTGGTGAGGGGTGCTTGTTCTTGAAGAGGACTGAGCTTAAGGAAACATCTTTACTAGATTATTAATCTACTGTGAAATAAAGCTAGAAACAGAGAACAAGGAAAATGGTTAGAAATCCCCAAAAGTGCTTGCAAAAGAGAACAATTTACCTAAATAGCAGAGGAAATTAATAAAGTACAATAAAAACTAGAAATTATTTTGAACTATATTCATCTGACTGCATACTACAGTTTAAGCTGTGCTTAAATGAAAGTCTATTTATACATTCTACATGTGTACACACATATCTATATACCAAAGAATTATACAACATAAATAAAAATAATAAAATTAGAAATCCAGCTTATGAAAGTTTATTAAGAAAGACCAATACCGTAAATTAATTAGAATTCCACACAGTAAATGCTTAGGAATAAATCTAATGAAAGAGGTACAAAATCTCTACAGAGAGAATTGCTGAAACATTATTCATAATAAATAAAAACCTAAATAAATGAGGGCTGGGCAGGTACTGTATTTAAGGATTAAAAATTTATATAAAACTGCTGGTAAGATTTCTTTTTGTAGAGATTTTGTTTGTTTCATTTTTATTTGTTTATCTGTTTGGTTTGGTTTGGTTGGAAGGGGCCTAGTAATTGAACTCAAGACCTTAAACTGTTTAAGAAAGCAGTCTACTACCACTTCTGAAGGGTTACCAGTCCTTTTAACAGAGGGCAAAAAGAGCTCCTTCTAACTCCACCTCCTATGTAGCTAGAATTATAGATGTGAACCACTATACCCAGCTAAAAATAGCTTCCCATTTCCTCTCCTCCACTTTCTTCCTTCCCCTCCCTTCCTCTCCTTTTTCTCTTCCCTCTCTTCCTCTTCTTTTCTTAACTGCTTTCCTATGTGTAACTCCTCTTCTTCCTTCTCTTCTTGTTCTTCTGCCTCTACTTTTTTTGAAAGTTACTTCTGTTCTTTAGAGCTGTGTTAGCAAAGTTACTTTCAACTAAATAAAATCATAAAACAAAATCAATAAACAAATCTATTTACCTAATCAAATGAAATCATATAATGAATATTTATCCTGACTTGATGTCCTCTATTCTATCCTTCCTTGTCCTGCTCGACTGGAAAAAGCATTGCTACTGATTCCACAGTGTTCTTAGATTATCAGTTTAAGAAATTGTGCTTTTAGCCAGGCACTAGTGGCTCAGACCTTTAATCCTAGATACTTCGGAGGCTAAGATCTGAGGATCATAGTTTTAAGTCAGTCTGGGAAAGAATGTCTGTTAAAATATTATTCCAATTAAGCACCAAAATGCTGAAGGTAGAGCTGTGGTTCAAGTGGTAGAGTGAAAGCCTTAAGCACAAATACTCAGGAAGAGCATCAATGCACTAGAAATTCCCTGTGTCCCCTAGACACACTATTGAAACTTATTTCGAAGTTCCTTTCTACTAAGTTGTTTTAACTCGAGGGAAATTATGGCAATGTTAAATAGTCCATTGCAGCTGGCAGGTTGCTGAAAGTGTTGAAGAAATTAGAGTAATAACACACATAAAAGTTATAGAGGGCTGGGGGCTGGGGGCTCACGTCTGTAATCCTAGCTACTCAGGATGCTGAGATTTGAAAATTGCAGTTCAAAGCCAGCCCAGGAAGAAATGTTGATGAGACTCTTATCTCCAATTAACCACCAGAAAACTGAAAGTGGCACTGTGACTCAAGTGGTAGAGCGCTAGCGTTGAGCTGA
Source organism: Dipodomys ordii (assembly GCF_000151885.1). Lineage (NCBI taxonomy): Eukaryota > Metazoa > Chordata > Mammalia > Rodentia > Heteromyidae > Dipodomys > Dipodomys ordii. Next base: position 4,482,728 of record NW_012267373.1, on the reverse strand, counting down.
AGAGCTGAGGGACAGTGCCCAGGCCCAGAGTTCAAGCCCAATGACCAACACCCCCTAAAAAAAAAGTTATAAAAGTAACACACATAAATTAAATTTCTATTTTCAACTATGTGGCTCGCATAGCTGAGGTAGTATACAATATTATCAATTTACTCATTTCTTGATTTTTATATTGGTCTTTAAGAACATTATCAGCTTTTACAGTAAAGTTGTGGATTTACTGTGAAAGTAGTCATAAGACTTACTCTATGCTCTCAGATGCAGCTGAATCAGTAGAATTCACAGTCTACAGATTACTAAGAAGTGAATACTATTAACTGTACTTTATGGAACCCAATAACCTTTACAAAGCACATTCACCAGTTATCAACATCTTAACCTTTATTGCTTTATATAGATCAGTTCCTGAAAGGATGTTAGGCTCACAGAAATACCTACATTTCACATAAAATTTGAAACTGTATTTTTACTTTCTCTACCTTAATAAAAATGTCGCTGTTCTAATACTTCCTTCCTTTTCACTTTCCAATTAAATCATCATAGTGAAATTCTAGAATTAATTTAGGGAACACCAATCCCTTTTAAAATTTCAAAGGCCACACAAAATGGCAATAACAAATTAAGGATCTTCGAACAGCCAGGCACCTATGGCTCACACTTGTAATCCTAGAACTCAGGAGGTTGAGATACTGAGGATTGAATTTTGAAGCCAGCCCAGAAAGAAAAGTCAATGAGTCTGAGTGTGTCTCCAGAATAACCAGCAAAAAGCAGGGCTGGAGGTGCTGCTCAAGTAACAGAGTACCAGCCATGAACAAGCAACAGTGCAGCTGTCAAAAAATAAAAATCTTCCAACAGTGAACTATCAGAATATAAAAGACCAAGTTTAGCAATGATAACCACTTAAAGACACAATCCAAATGCAGCATAGGGTAAGAATAAAGTTCATTAATTAAGTCTTCACAATATTCAAAAGATATCAGTTAATATGCTGCATGTTAAGGTCTTTGATCTATTTTGAATTGATACCAATACAAGGTTTCCATCTTCTGCATGCAGACCTTCAGTTCTTCTAGTACCATTTGTTAAAGTGGCTATTTTTTCAAACATATATATTTTTCTCCTTTGTCAGTTCATTTCTTGGTCATCTAATTTGTTCTATGGGTCTTCAAGTCTATATTTGTAGCAGCTTTGTTACTATTTCTTTATAGTATAAAGTCTGAAATTGTGATACCTCACTCATTGCTATTCTTTTTGCTTTGGAATCCTTTGGCTATTCAAAACCTTATGAATTTTAGGGTTAATTTTTGGGATTTTGATGAGTTAGATTTGATTACCTTTGGCACTGTGGCCATTTCCATTTGCTAAGAAAGTCATGGTCTGAGGGAAGTGGCCCGAGTGTAAATAAGAACAAAGGCAAATGTACCAATAACAGAGTTCAATTAAGCCAGGTGCTGTTAGTGGCTCACATATGCAATCGTAGCTGCTCATGAGGTTGAGATCTTAGATTCAGAGTTCAAAGGCAATGTGGGCAAGAAAGTCCATGACACTTTTAGCTCCAATAAACTACCAAAAAGCTAGAAAGTGGATCTGTGGCTCAAGTGGTAGAAAGCTAGCTTTGTGCAAAAGTTCAGGACAGAGCCCAGGTCCAGTGTTCAAGCCCCAGGACCAGCACATGCACGCATACGTGTGGGAGTGTGTGCGTACACACACACACACACACTCTCACACACACACACAAACACAGAGCGAGAGATAACGTGCCTGATCAAAAATGAGAAAAAGAGATATAAAATCACTTTCAAATTGAAGACAGTAGTAACAGGAATGATTTCAGTACATCCAGCTTTGAAGATAGAGGAATTCTGTGGACCATTCCAGGCAGGGAGAAGAGCAGGGGCTGTACCAGCAAGAAGGATTTGCATTGCGTGGATAACTCTTGTGAAAACATCTCTGAGTTCTCACTTCATAAAGCACTACCAAATGTTATCTGGAAAGGCAGGTTTAGGTCAAGGAGTTGACAAGAAAATTAAAAATAATAAATATTTTAAAGAGTCTGATTTCAAAATTAAAACTGAACCAGTAAGTAAAACCTGAAAAAATAATCTGTGTATCATCTTCTCTTATTATTTGTTCAGTTACAGCAATAGGATAAGATAGAGGGGCTGTGTGTACTCTCCTACTTTTAGATGTTAAGCTGTAAACACTTAGAACAGTCAATAGACTGGAGGGTATGTCTGGCAATTATATCTAGGAGCTCACACCTGTGTGAGCCTGTTTTGTGTAGTAAACCCTTTGAGAAACCATTATCTCTAATGATTAAGAATTACTAAATTGATGGCATTACAACCTATAATTCCTTATCACAGGAAATAAAAAGGTACTGGATAATAAGTAACATTACATCAGAATGTTTCCTAAATGGAAAGCAGGAAATATCTCTCTCTTTCTCTGTCTCTGTCTCTGTCTCTCTGTCTCTCTCCCTCCCTTTCTCTACCCTTCTCTCTCTTTATCCCCCTCTTTCCCTTTCCTATTTCTAGTTTATCCTATTTCACTAGAATAATTTCCTGCTATCCTTCCACATTGTAAGACTCTCCATTTTGTGAGGCCCCCGTTAAATGGCTTTCATTATGGATCTCTAGCTCCTGTGACTTGTAGAGAGCTGAGGGAGTCAATGTCCATCCTCTCTTCCTGCCTCATTGGAACAGGTAAATTGAGGATGTACTGTTGAGAGCTTTGAATAACAAGGTGGCATCTGTGAGCCTGGTTTTATTGGTGATGACTAAGAACAAGGAGAAGGGATCAAGAATAAAGAGAAAATGGGAAATTCTGTGAGCTTTCTGTATCTTTCCAGTAATATTACAGCTGACATTGCTAAGCAGTTAGTTTACAAAGTGTTTTTATACTGATGGTCTCATTAAATAAATATTTGAAATCTATGCTTAGTCAGCTTTATTATATTTGTTTTATACATCTTATATCTACTGCTGAGAGTTATATTGCTTGCCCTCTAAGATTACCTAACTAATAGAAGTTATGTTTTAAAAAATAAAACAGTTTTCACTTGTCAACTGGTATTATCTGTTTCATTATAGTACCCTTTAACTAGAGAGCTATGAGTTTTTCTAGGTGAGCCACCTCTCTCAAGACTTAAAATGCTGAAAATTAAAATGAATATTGGTTTTATTTCATTTAAAATATGTGCATTACATGCCAACAATGACATTTCTTATAAAAATTTATCTCTAAAAATGTTCAATATAGTGATATTATTTTACATATTTGACAAGTATTTCTGGTGATGTCAGAAGGATTTTGAAATTAATGTCTGCACAATTCTGCTGAAATGTATTGTTGGGGTAAATTATGTGAAAAATATCCAGTCTTAATCCATAAATGTGCAAATGGATAATGTTATCTTAAAGCAGATAACTGTTTGTATTAATCTTTGATGTCAACCAGGAGTAATATCTTAAAAGTTGGGTACACTGGAATTTGAAACTATACTGATGAATTTTCCTGAATTTTTGTTGGCATTTATTGGGCTAGAATGCTCATTAATTGATTTCTTTACTCATGACTGGTTTTTCAACATCTAGCATTGATAACATGGAAAAGACTGATTCACTGAGTTGTGCAATTTCTAGATGTTAGCATATAGCATTATATAAAAATCACATTATTTAAAAATCACATTGGTTGAGCCAGGCTCTGGTGGTTTATGTCTAATGCTACCTATTCAGTAGGCTGATATCTGAGGGTCATAGTTTTTCAAAGCCAGCTGGGGCAGGAAAGTCTGTGAGACTCTCATCTCTGATTAATTACTCCACTAAAAGTTGGAAGCAGAGTTGTAACTCAAGTGCTAGAATGGAAGCCTTGAGCAAAAAAACTCAGGGACATCTCCCAGGCCTCAAGTTGATGCTTCAAGATTGTCAGAGAAAAAATAAATCTCATTTGTTAACACCACTGAAGCCTGTTAAGCACTCTCTCTCCCTCTCACTCTCCCTCCCTCCCTCCCTCCCTCTGTCCTTCCCTCCTTCCCTCCCTCCCTCCTTCCTTCCTTCTTTCCTTCCTTCCTTCCTTCCTTCTTTCCTTCCTTCCTTTCTTCCTTCCTTCCTTCATTCATTCCTTCTCTTTCTTTCTTTCTTTTTTTGATTGTGCCTGTCCTGGAGCTTGAAATCAGGGCCTGTGTGCCTGTGTGGTGTCTGTATCTGAGCTTTTATGCTCAATTCTAGAACTCTACCAGTTGGTCTACAGCTTTTGGCTTGTGTGTATGTATGGTGGTTAATTGGAGATACGAGTCTCCAAGGTTGACTATGAACCACAATCCTCAGATCTCAGCCTCCTGAGTTGTTAAGATTACATGTGTGAGCCACAGGCACCCGACTCTCTTAAGTAACATTGGTGTACACTGTATGGAATTCTAAAAATTCATTTGAATGCTAAATGGTATCAGTGGAGACAATTTCTGTTGTTTTCCTTGCAATATTTAAGTCTGACTATACTTTGTCAGGCTTTTTTTTAGATTGACATTTTGTGGAGGGGAAAAATGGCCAGTTCAGTTTATACCTCAGTCACTAAAATTATTCTCCTTGAGGTCAACAACCACCATCCCACTTCAGTGTTCAGAGAATACACTATGTGCATAGTACCCCCATTTTCACACACCAAGCATTCAAATGACAAGAGTTTGTTGAACTTTCATAAAGGACAATATCCTCCCACTCATACACACATATGCACATACACATATATACACATACATAAATATATTAAACATATCTGCGTACATATAAGTTTGATGCCACTGCTTCAATTTGTGTTAAAATGCCAAAAAATTTACCCCATTGCTCTTGCACTATCAGACATAACAACAGCAATTTCATTTTATTCTAAAATAGGTTTGATTGTGCCAAATAGAACTGGGAGACCCACCATACACCATAAACCACATTTTTTTAACACATTCCTTGCATCACCTGTTGATTCTAACCTAATATTACTACATTAGTAATATTACTAACCTAATATTACTAATATTATTACTATGAGAAAATATAGTCATGAATAATAGTCTCTCCAAAACATCATTTAATGTATGAGGAATGAGCAACAAACCGATCAAGTTTATTAAGCGATTTCTTGACAACCAAAATCAAGTAGATTCAAGCGACTGTTGTAGCCTGAATGTTATCATCCAGTTTCATATGTTAAAATGCTAAAGTTCTGCTTGCTGTGTTAGTAGATAGCATCACTAAAATGTAATTAAGGTTAGATAAGGTAAGAAGTGTTGAGTCCTGATTCAAGAGGTTGAGGGTTTTCATAAGAAATCTCTCAGCCTGGGAGTGTGACTCAAGTGGTACAGTGCCTACTTAGCAAGTGTGAAGTTTTGAGTTCAAGCCCATCTGCTGCCAAAAACAATCAGCAGCAACAAAAACAAAAAGATAATGAAAAAAATAAAAGGAGACCTCAGACAGATGTGGTAATACAAATCTATTCAGAACGTTGAGCACAGAAGTTCGACAGCATAAGCAATATACCAAGATTATGTCATAACAATGAGTAAATAAATAAACAAATATAAAAGGAGATCCATTCTGCTCCTGCTTATCTGTATCATGTGGAGACACAGGGAGAAAGCCACGGCCCATGGGCCACAAAGACAGACTTACTGGAACTTACCCTGGCATATCATAACCTGGAATATCAGCACAGTGAGACAATACATTCTTGTTGTTTAGATCCCCTAGTTGCCAATACTTTATTATGGCAACCTATATTGATAAGCTTTGTACTTTATGATTCATGAAAACCCTGTCATGCTGAGTAGAGCATAATACTAAAAGGAATGGTTTGAACACAGGATGCACTTTTAAGGAAAGTGATTGAGATTTTTATGCTTCACTTAGATTTTGGTTCAGCTCCAATATTAGGATGGTTTCTGGTTAGATATTTAAATTTTCCTTTCATTATCTTTAAGTAGTGTACAAAGGGATTATCAATCAACAAATCAGTTTATAGGAATAATTCATCTTGATTAATATCACCCTTGTCATCATTCTCCCCATCTCTTCCAACCTTCCCCCTCTCCTCAATTTTCCTAGGTTCACTGTATATGCATTGAATATTATCACTGCATTCTCCTCATTCCAGATATTTTTATGTTCTTTAATGTCCTCTGCATCCACAGAGCAAGACCATATTAGTTTGAAGACTGAATCTGTTTTCCAAAATCAATACTTTTCCTTTAACAGTGACAGAGTAGCAGACAATTGCATAATGAAACTGTCTGTCTTTATTTATACAATGTATTTTTGTATTCACTAGGCCAGAAAGAATAGTTCTGTGTAGCAACTGCCATTGTATTTTTTTTTTCTTATCTCAGGCCTGTCTGCCAGCGTTATAATTCACCAGCTGACACCCGCCTTGGCAAAAAGCAAGGGCAGTAATTTCATGCCAAAGCAACAACGGAGCTCTGAACTCTGACACAATTCATCTTAGTTCTAGTTAGTAAAGGGGGATTCTTCGGATGTCCTTTCCCTTGTGTGGCAGCATTTTGCTGCTGGGAGGGGAGAGGCAGAGGGAGAAGATGGGGGCGGTTGCCATGGACGTGAACACTGAGGAACAGTTACATCTCTGTTTGGTGCAGTGGAACCGGGTCACAGGAAGACAGGATCACTTGTGAGGGATAAAGGATGCACGTCCTGATAAAGACATTCCTGCTTGTTTGATTTCACAGAGTTGGAAGGATATGAGAGCACATTTGGTATCCCAAAATACACTTCTGTTCAACTCACACTATTTGGAGGTTCAAAGTGTAATTTCTGGCACGTTCTGATTTAGGAAGCTTAGACCCATGAATGAAGGCAGTCGATTGTAATCATCAAAAATAGCCCTGTTTTAGTGGTGAATACTTGATAAATAAAATGAAAAATATCCTGTCTCAAGTTGATTTCTACACACTAAGGCTCATGGTTTATGTAAGTTTTAATTCTGCAAATCAAATAATGAGACTTTACCTGGCAGACAATACTATACCTGAAAAAAAAAAGTGTTGGCAAGATACTCACATTGTTTTCAATCTTGCCTTTTATAGCTTTTAAAAATGCATGTGCTCACCATAAGAATCCCCTAGATTTCCCATGAACTACCTATGATAAGAACTGTACTTTCCATTTATTTCCTGAGATAAATGGAATGTACTATCATGCACAAATTGCAGAATGAAGAAAAGAAGTTAAAGAACTGAAGCTTTTAAATGTTACCTCGATTGTTTTAATATATCATCTAAAAATAATTTAAAGGTAAATTCAAGTAATTGACTCAGTTTCCTCTTCTCTTCTGTGTGCTGAAGACTCTGACAAGGATTTTTAAAGTAATTATACTTTATACTTTGTCTTGGACTAACGGCTCTTGGAAAACTATGGAATTAGTTATGATGGGACCTGCATTAATAAAGGCAAACATTTGTGTTCTTTTTGACTCTGATGTTGGTACTGTGCTAACAATACAATTAAGAAGACTCATTGGGAAAGAAACTACATGTCAATATACATATTTATTGGCAATAATAAAAACAAAAGGAAAATAAATTATCACTATTTTAAAGTGAAATACAACATTGAGTCATGTAATTGTAGAACAATAATGAGCCAAAAATCACTAAATACTAGGAAGAAAATTGGTTTCATATGCTTTGCTAATGGTAGAGGTTATGTTGGAGTTTTGAATAATGCCAGATTTTTCTGATGAAGAATAGTGTTCAAAGATTGTTTGGACTAAATGTTTTCTTACAAAGATAATCCTTATTTTAGAGAAGTTTGTAGGACATTAGCTTTTATCTTAACACTCAGAAAATAATTTTAAGCTATCTGTGATAGGATATATTTATTTATTTATTTATTTAAAAGGAGAAGGAAAATATTGTCCCATAAGAATTTTTTAAATACAAGCCTCAAATATCAGTAATACTTTTTAGAACTCAACTTTAAAACAATTAAGCAGAAATGATAAAGCAGAAATGATAAATGTGAAGAAAAAACATTGGAGCTCACAAAATAGTGATGGAATGAACCAAGATAAACTCTGAACCAATAAATGCATCCAGGTTTTTCAGGTAAAATCTAGCTTCTGGTCAGAGAACCAATGAGAAGTCTGTAGGTCAGAACAGATCTATCTTCTCTTTGAGTATTCCTGTGTCCTTTAGGGCAATGATTGTTATGTTAACTGTCCACTGACTTAACAATCATTTGAATTGTGAACTTAGTTATTAAATAGTTCTGCATGTATATTCATTAGGGACTAGACTGATGTTTCCTGAGCTGTCCTGATCTTAGGTGCATGTTAAGGCTACAATAGCTCAAAAAAGAAGATAATGAGATTTCCTCTTCTTTTTCAAGTAAGTTGTACAATAAAGATATGGTCTATTCTTTTAAAAAATTTAAACAAATTCATCTCTGGGAATGTAAACTTGTTAAACTACTCTGAAAAGCAGTATGAAAGTTTGTCAAAAAAATTAGACATAAAGCTTCCTAATGATCCAGCAATTCCACTTCTGGTAATTAATCCAATAAAACACAAGAAGACCACACTAAAACTATCAGCACAACTATATTCATTGCAGCATTACTTACCATAGTCAAGATATGGGATCAGCCCTGATGCCCCTCAATGAATGAATGGAACAAGAAAATGAGACATATATACACAATGAATTTTAGTCACGCATCAGAAAGAATGATATTGCACCATTCATAAGGAAATGGAAAGACTTGGAAAAAATATTAGGCAAAGTAAGCCAGATCTAGAAAAACATAGGTTGCATGCTTTCCATAATTATGGCAGCTAGAATATGCCTATAAATCTACAAGTAAACACACTGGTGGTATGCATGAGATTACAAAAGGATTAACGGAAGTGTAATAGAATCTATAAAAAGCACAAATAGTATAATTCTTTAAAAAAGACTAAATCAAACAAAATAGGACATGGGTACTTGCAAGAGAGGAGAGTGGGGCAAAGGGTAGAGGGGCAGAAGAATGAATGGGGGAAGTGAGGAGGGAGGATGTAAGCAAGGATTCATTGTGTATACCACAGAATTGAGAAATACAAGAGGAGTGGTAGGTGAAGATGTGGAAGTGACGACACAGATCAAGATGTATTTTACACATAAACTTATCTGTTAAATGACAAAAGAATGCAATATAAACCTAAAATTTAGATCAGTAAGGGCAGATATAGGTTGGGAGGTGTGGGTGGTAATGTTGAAAGGGATGACAGACATTGATTAAGATGCACTATATTCTGGACTGAGAAGCACTCTCAGTGGTAGAGTGCTTGCCTTGCATGCATGAAGCCCTAGGTTCAAGTCCTCAGCACCACATGAGCAGAAAAGGCTGGAAGTGGTACTGTGTCTCAAATGGTAGAGTACTAGCCTTGAGCTAAAGAGCTGAGGGACAGTGCCCAGGCCCAGAGTTCAGGCCCCATGACTAACACACACACACACACACACACATGACGCACTATATTCATAAACTAATTTGGTGAATGGCAAATCCTTTGGACAACTAAGTAAAGATAATAAAATATTTAAAAAACAAAGTTTTTAAAAAGCTTATTTTGTAGAAATTATTCTTTATATATATTATTGTAAAAATACTGTACAGAGGGGTTATAGTTACATGAATAAGGTAATGAGTACATTTCTTTTCCAGCATTGTTACCCTCTCTTTTGTTTTTCCCCTACCATCCTTTTACTCCCCACCTCCCCAATTCCTCACCCCCCCAGAAGTTGTAAACTTCATTTTCAACATAGTGTCTTGTACATCTCATTGCTACAATTGGTCAACATGTCTCCTTGTTTCAGCATTTTGTTATTTCCCTTCCCCTCCCCAAATTAGAAAAATGTATATACAAAATGCAGGGTACTGGAATCAAATATAATGAAAACAGGGGTTATACCATGGGGGAAGAATATACAAAAGAAACAAAGAAATCACAAAGTACATTATAAGTACATTAAAAACAACAGCAAGAAAGATAAAAGCTCTTGTGTCCCTATCTTGGGGTTCATTCCACTTAGCATCATCTTATATGATCATATGTGCATAGCTTTTGACCTTTTCTACTTGTCTGGTAAGATTATCCTAGACGTATACTAGTTATTGCAAATAAGAGGAATCATGGGACCTATGTTTCTTTGAGCCTGGCTTACTTCCCTGAATATAATTTTTTCCAAGTCTTTCCATTTCCTAACAAATAGGCAGTGTTATTCTTTCTGATGGAGACATAGAATATATATATATGTATATATATATATACATATATATGCCACATTTTCTTGATGCAGAATCCTACTGCATTGTTGGTGTGAGTGTAAACTTGTTTAACCACTTTGGAAAGCAGTATGGAGCTTCCTCAAAAGACTCCACATTGAGCTTCCCTATGACCCAGCAATCCCACTTTTGGGCATTTTCCCAAATGATCACAAACAAGACCATACTAAAGCTACCAGCACAACTATGTTTATTGCAGCATTATTCACCATAGCTAAGATATGGAAAGAAATTATTCTTGACTAATGATTTAATATTTTTCTTAAAAGTATAGACCATATAAAATAAAATCCAAAAAATAGATAACATGAAGGGTGGAATACTTTGGTTATTTATATTTTTCTACTAATTTACTAATCAAAGAGTAATTTGCTTATCTATTTCAATGATTATTTTTAAATGTACAAAATGATGTTTCAAACTTTCTATTGTTCCATATCTCTTTTCATCTTTCATATTAGTCATGCCTTTGACTGTTTTATTTGTCTTTTGTAAAATGGAGGGTTCGGTCTTTAAACAACTCTACTGTTCCTGTTATTGATATTGATTTTCTTTTCAATTTTATTGTCACGGTGATGTACAGAAGGGTTACAGTTATGTAAGTAAGGTAAGGATTACATTTCTTGTCTAGCTTGATACCCCTTCCTTCACTTTTCTCCCTCTTTCCCTTACCCCCAATCCTTCCCCCAAGTTGTACAGATCATTTCCAACATAGTGTCTTGAGAGTGTCACCATTGCATAAGTTCTCCCTTTGTCCTTTGTCTCACCATTTTGTTGTTCCCCTTCCCTTCCCTAGTTCAAATAAACTTATATACAAAACCTAGCGTACCAAAATCGAATACAGAGACAACAGGGGATAGACCATAGTGGGAAAGCATGAAAGAAAAAGAAATCAAGTAGTACATTGAGAACACCAACAAAGTAAAACCTCTGTGTCCATGTCTTGGAGTTCATTTCGCTTAGCATCATCTTGATTTTTATTTCTATGTTCATTTTCTCCTGCTTTCTAGTTCTTAACTTGAGTGCTTCAGTTATGTTTCAAGTTTGCTTAATACTTTAATAAGCATAAAACTTTATGTCTGTGTTTGTTGTTGTTGAGTGGTGGAGATTGAAAATAGGATATTGAACATTGCTAAAAGCAAGATTTCTAACACTATGCTACAATTCTACTCCTTGAAGGTATATTATAAAATGTTTTCATTTTCTTTTAGTTCCCAATTCTTTATAATTACTACTGAGACATATTGGTGCAAAGTTGTTTTGATTCTCCTTTTTTAAATTTTGGGATAGGTTCTCACATTTATGTCCAGCTAGTGCAAACTATAATCCTCCTGTTTATAATTACCATATAACTGGAATAATAGGTATGCACCATCACACCAGGTCTCACTAATCTTCTGCCTTGAACATCAATCCTCCAAATTCTCACTTGCTGAATAGCTGAAATTACATGCAACAGCCACTGTTCCCTGTCTAGTTTATCTTTTTAAAAAGAGATAGATTACTTCATATTAAGTTCCCATTAATTAATTACTTTAATTAACTTCTCATATCACAAAATGTCCTGTACATTGTTTATTATTTGGAAATGTTTTACTTTGTAGTATTATTGCATACTATCTATGTTTTATGGCTCATTTAGTACTTTTGTTTTTTAAAATTTCTAGATTGCTAATCATTTTGTCAGTTAAGTTTATATGTTGCTGAAGTTCATTGAGACAAACAACTAACATTATTACTTGGCAGTTTCTCCTTGCAATTGTGCTTTAATTAATTTGAAGTCATGTTGTTATCTACAAAAAAGCATTTGACTGCTATATTTTGCTAGAAAATATTCATGTTTATAGCTATTTACTCTCCTTGCTCTGCCTATTAATCTGCTTTTTAATTTACCCTCAATTTTAGTTTTTCTCTGATATTAATATTGTTCCACTGACTTGATTTGTTAGAATTTCACATTACATTTATTTATTTACTGACTTATATGATTATTACTTATTTATCAACTCATTTTAGTTCAGAGATTGAACTGATGGGTTCTTAAATGCTTCCCTCCACTATCCCCAGTCCTTTGCCATAACTTCTATATCTTTTTATATTTAGAAATTTTGAGTTACATGGTTTAGGTATATTTTTGATTGGTAACATGAAAGATTACTTTTAAATATAGTTTTTATTCAAACAGACTTTACTTCAGTAAACAGGCCTAATGGAATTTCTTATACTTGTAGACATTGCTTATATGTGCTTTTAGTAACCCTCCCATATTTTTGTTCTCATTCTGATAGTTTAGAGGCTATAAATTACATATAAAATATGTTGGTAATATATACATTTTATATAAATCCATTTATATATCTGAGTTAAGTGTGTGAGAGAACAAATATATAATTATAGAGTTTAAACCCCTACCACAAAATAAAAGGTTTTGAAATTAGGTAGAAACAATACATGGCTATCTTATTTTTATGCCTTTGGGCATATTATTTCTTCAGTGTAAATTATTTTTAAAACCTGATGAAAGATGAGTTGTAATTTCATTACTATTTCTTTATCAATTCAAGTAGTTTCTGCTTCAGTCATATTACATAAGGACCTTAAGTCTCATTGACAAAATAATAGCCATTCTTTCATACCCACAGGATTATAAAGCCAATCAGCTAATCTTGGCTAGGCTTGGCCAACCCTATTAGGTTCTGAGTTTATTAATCCTATCAAAGGATCCAGGCTGAAAGAATTAGCCTAACTCAGCATGCTGTTTATTAGAACATTCAGACATAAGAGAAATTTGAAACCTGATGCTCTACATATCATCTATCAGAGCCCATTGATGAAAACTTGTATGTCCAAGCACTTTTACCCAGGCTGACCTTGGATCATGATCATCCTATCTCCATCTCTCAAGTACTAGAGATTACAGGGGTAAACCACAACACCCAACCCTCCTGGTTTAATTTTTGTATAAATGTCTACATTCCATTCTCTTCTGCCTTTGGCGGCTCTCTTAACTTTTTTATTGAGTTGTCCTGCTGAACCTCTGTTTTGAAAGTTTCTCCACTTATTTAAATATGTTCAAGTCTAAGTGACATTAAAAAAATCAAACCTCACATTCTTATTCTGCTACCCATCTACTCCACTTCACATTTAATTTTAGTGGAAACCAGTATCTGTCTTCAGTCTTCTACTACCTGTCAAGAGCTTTGTAAAAATTAAGAAGATTCCTAATAATGTATGTTTATATATTACCATATATATATAACCTTGTGCCAAAGCAGATGACTGAATGGAATAAGTAAATATGTTTACTGCTAAAGTCCATTTGACTGAGTGATCTCAGGCAAGACATGTGTTGATTAGCCGTAGTCAATGGTCCTATTATACCTCCAAGTCCTTCAGTCTGTCTCTTGTTGTTGGTACATATGAAAGTATTTCTACAGAGAAAGCAATGGCTCACCAGCCTGCTCAATCTCAGTAAATCCTCTTTGATTCTTTTATGTCTCAACCCCTCTTCAAAATTTGATGCTCATAACTCTGTCTTATTTATTTCCAGAGCTCTATTGTTCTGGATTTACACAATACTTATTATCTATCAACATAACTGGCTTACATATATCAGAATATATTTTACAGCATCTTATAATGATATGTACATACCCTGCTGCTGGATCTTCAGTGTGAATTCTTTTATTCAAAATTATTAGATTTAAAAGAAACTGAGATGCAGTACACTTTACAGAATGTTCTCAGCAAATTGAATACATGAATGGATAGTTATAATAGTTTACTATAACCTAACATGTAAAAATATTGAGTGTCACATAGTCATATAAATAATGTCATATGAAACAAGTAATTGATTAGGATGAGAAATGATGATGCAAACAATATCATAACAGGATTGGATGTTAAGAGTCCACATAAGCAAGAATCACAAAAGGTATGAGCATGGAAAACAAGCTTCTTTTCCCCACCTAATAGTCTTGGCTATTTATTTTCTGATAGCATCAGTACATATTTTCTTCAAGTGTCCTTTAGGCATGTAAAAAAAAACTTCTTGTGCATTCAAGCAATAACACCTAAGGGAATTTTTTTGGCAGGTGAAATAAATGTGTGCAATGACTTTGATGATACAGTAACTGAAGTGAGAATTTTATTGAATTCTTTTTTGAAACTGACAAAAAAATACACAAGCAGTGAAGTTAAATAGATGTATGTTTCTCTATCTTCTTTGTCATTTGGCAGACATGTTTCCAGTTACTTGCTAGAACACTAGTAGGTCAAAATGTGTCTTCTCAGAGGGAAGAAGCAGTAGCTTTTCCTCTAGAAAATGGTCAGTCCAGCTATACCCAATCTTCATTAACCATTGGTTTAAGCATTCAATTTTTTTTTTGTCGGTTGTGGGGCTTGAACTCTGGGCTTGGGAGCTGTCCTTGAGCTCTTCACCTCAAGGCGAACGCTCTACCACTTGAGCCACAGCACCACTTCTGGTTTCCTAGTGGTTTTTATTGGAGATAAAAGTCTCATGGACTTTCCTGCCTGGGCTGGCTTTGAACTGTGATCCTCAGATCTCAGCCTCCTAAGTAGCTAGGATTACAGGCATGAGCCACTGGCGCCCGGGGAGCATTAAATTCTTTATGACACTATTGCTGTAAATAAGACTTACAGACAAGAACAGGATACTCCCTGTGTAGTTTCAAGGGTATTTCTCCGGGACTTCTGCCTTACGTGCCTACAAAAAGACATATGAGTGAAGACTGTTTGTATCCTCCACATTCTCTGAAAGGGCTGAAAGAAGTGCATAGAAGGTCCATCTATTTAAGTAAAAATTTACTTAGAATATATGATATCTATTTTAAGTTTGTAATTTTATTTTATTTTATTTTTTATTGTGAAAATACTGTACAGAGGGGTTACAATTACAAGGGCAAGATAATAAGTACATTTCTTATCAAACATTGTAGCCTCCTCCTTTGTTTCCCCTTCCCATCCCTTCCCATCCTCCCCCCCAACCCTCCTTCTCCCCTTCCCCCCCACCAAAGTTGTAGAGTTCCATTTTCGACATAACAACTTGTATATACCATTGTTGCAATGGGACCACCTGTATAGGCCGAAAGATTACTATTCTAGATTTGCAAGTAATACCTACACAATTAGGGTATCCTTTTCCCCCTAGTACTAGGATTTGAACTCAAGACCTCACCTTTGTTCGTCTGGTACTTTATCATTTGAGCTACTCTTGGTTTAGCATTTTACTGACTATTTTAAAAATGGAGTTTCATGGACTATAGGCCTGACTTTGAGTCTTGTTCCTCAAGATCTCGCACTTCTGAGAAAGTAAGATAATAGGTGAGAACCACCACATCCAGCTAATGTTGTTTACTATTATTATTATTTTAAACCTTGGTTTTTAAATCTTTTCTCTCATTTCTTTTCAGCACATCCCATGTGTTCATTGACTCAGAGACACGTGATCATTTCAAGTGGAGTAAAGGGAATAATCTAGAGTTACTTCTGAAATTCTAAGGCTGAAGATATATTGGGAAGATACGAGTAAGGGGGAAATTTTCAAGGAGGAACAACTAGAGTGGCAGAATGGGTTTTCTCACCAGAAAAAGGTTTGATGAGTAAAAAGATGCTGAGAGATGGGGTGGAGATATAGAACTGAAGGCAGATAGTGTCATATGTACTAGGAAAATAAATTTCCCCCGAAGGCTTTAGCTCTCAACTTTTCAATGATGTGGGGCTTTAGTCCACATCAGTAAACCACTCAGCATCAGAACCACTCTACTGCTCAGAGCCTTCTAGGATGTGAGTGACCATGCATAGAGTCCATCTTCATTTTCCTGTTTAACTTGGGGCCAGCAAGACTCAGAACCATTCTTCTCAGTGTTCTGCTATTTTCTTGTAGTTTCCTTAGTTCTGCCATCACTTTTCTCAATATGTGCCCTGCATGAATGATGCCATCCATGACCTAAAAATATACTTTAATAACTTCTTTGACTCCTATGGCATCATGGGACATCAGTAAACCAAAATGTATGTTTCTTTGGACAGCAAACTGGGTTAAGCAGTGAAGAAGTGGTCAACCCTCATACTTGTGGACTTAAGACCATGGTAGTTGTGATGAGGAGATATGTTGAATGATACCTGTAAGGCTTTAAGTGAGGAAAGAACATGCAGGAGGAGGTAAAGGTGAAGAACGGAAAGTTTATTGGAGTACGTTCCCCTCCGATCGGGATCAGAGAGGTCGCATAGAGTCTGTTTGTATCAGGGATTATATGGCCGGGGTCAGCAGGAACTTTTAGCCAGGTAACTTGTGATTTTGAACAGTTTCAAGCTAGTGAAGAACAATCGGAACAGGAGGTGTATAAGGAAGAGGCTTTTCTCAGCTGCCTCTGCCCTCCATGGCCTGAAAGAACCAATCCCATGAACGCCATGTGTAGGAGGCGAGAAAATTCTTCCAAGTATATTATCTCAGTATGCAAATTACATTTATTGTTCTGTCAAAGACATTTTATATAGCAATTACACCCAGTTGTTGATACAGCATTTCTTTCTAGTATATTGTACTTTCTTTTATGGATATTCATGTTTCATTTGTCTCTTGCAGTACTTTAAGCTAAATGAATGACCAGTACCAAAATATTTGGGAAATTTCAAGTGAAAGTTCAGCTTTCTGACTTCTCTTGTCAATCTAGATGGTTTTGCAACACTGAGATTGTTTCTGAGTGTCAGAAATTGCCTGCAGCTGAGTAGATGTTGGTGATTTAAGACATAACCAGAGCCACTAAACATTGTGTTTGCTACTTTGTTCAGTTGCTTCCTTTCTGAACTTGAAGCTTCCATGTGTAAGAATAGCTGTACAGAGAAATAGTTGTACCTTCAATATGGTACACTATGAGTACTTGCTATATACACTGGCATGGTTAAATAAAAATTATATATATATATATATATATATAGTATATACTATATATATATAGTCAAATCTTCCTCCAATCTGAATTATTAAAAAGGAGACATGTTTCCTATATTGAAAAAAAGCCATCAGGATTTAAAAAAAAAACATAGGAAAAGTGAAAGCATGTGTGGAGATGGGTATCACAGGTCAATCAAAGAAACCTTGCAGAGAGATCATCAAGAAGAGCCAGAATTTCCTTTAGGAAAAACTAATACTGACAATGGGAAAAAAAAACCATTCAGCATAAAAACAAGAGTTCATCTTTGAACCGATAAACCTGTGACTATTTACCACTTCATTTTTAACTTCATCTTTTGTCCATAACTATTTCCAGGAGAACAAATAGTCTTTTATTGAGAAGAACCTCTCCTTGATAAATTAAAAAGAATTCCAATCATAATAATTTACAGATAATGCTTGTTTAAATAAATGTAAAAGATAGCTCAGGGCATCATTTTATCTAGATAACTCAAATTTCAGGGAAGTACATAAAATGCTCAGAAGTTCAATGGTCCGCATTCCTTTATCTTCTATCTTTATCATGTGTTTGAAGTATATTATGAAGACATCTAGCACAGACTAAGTAAAAAAATATGTGGAGACAGGACAATTTAATCGATCTAAGTAAAATACATTGCATACCTGATGAGAGGCAAAAATGTCAGATTTGTTTTCTCTTAGCTATATTATTACCAAAATGCTTTGATTGCAGGGAGAACATAACATTTCAAAGATCTGAAATTTTCCTTTAGAGGTTGTCCTTCCTCTCCTTTTCAATTAATCAATATAGTCAATGCAAAGCTTTACTTACTACAAGAAAAGAAAGAGACAACTTCAAAGAGATTTGTTCTTGAGGCACTGTCTTCAATGCTTTATATGTTCTTTATTTTAGTTCTTACTGACAACTGTTTATGTTAAAAGTTACTAAGATTCCCAAAGTGCTTAATAGCAAATACCAACTCTGAAGATTATGGTGTTTATACATTCTAATGTATTGTGACGGGACCTTAATCTACTTAAAGCTAAAGAGAAATGTTGTATGAAAACCCATTAGTAATTTGGACATGTTTCTTCACTTCAGAGATGCCAATTTGGCTTATGTATCAGAATTTAAAATGCAAAGGAAAAATATGTCTTGAAAAATCAAAACCAAAAACTATTTATAGTAAGCATTTATAGTATGATGGAAAAGTTCTATTGAGCTATGAGGAAAGTCCATTCAGCCTCTCTGACATTCATAAATGATGACTAATGCATTCAAATTGAATGAATAATTTACCAAATTACGGACATTTGGATGGGCTCAGAATGAAGATCTTGTTTGTTTGGATATGTCCTGAAGTGAATCTCAATGAGGTTCCCTTCGCTATGCCTGACTCTACAAATAGGCTTCAGTCACCATCTGAACAAAGGCCCTGACATGTAAATAAGTGTTCAAATGCTGGCTGGCTACATTACTCTTTTTGTCCTCAGTTCACTCAAGAATAGTCAAGCTCATTAGAAATATCAATCACAAATGGATGGTACCATTGTACTTATCACACAAGCATTATCAAAAACTCCTTTGGCAGGGAGTTAGTATGTCACACCCACTAACTGCTGACTATAACAGCCAGGTACAAGTACTACAGATACCTCTTCTAGCAACTGTGGGAAACCCTGGAAAAACAAAATGACCCATAATAGTGCTTTGTCCACATGTGCATGCTAATAACTCACATGAGATAGACACTTCTCACAGAATATTATAAACAAATCTCTCAATGTACTTCTTTTGAAGTGTTTCCTTCTTCTGTTCACAAGCTAAGAGTACAAAAAATCATCAACAAATCAACCCCCAGAGAGAGCAGCCAAAAGCATGATGTGCCAAATTTCCCATGTTGGTGCTCAGATCTCATACTTCTGAGACATTGGTACGAAAGACTAGAAATTTCCTTAACAGAATTGTGTCATCCACATTATTAAGTAAATTATATCTAGTGTATGTTTCTTCCAACAAATTCTTCTCATTTAATAAGTTTTGATTAAAAAATCCCAAAGATTTCCTGTGTTTATAATAATATGCTGTATTAAATCAGTATTTTTTTTTCTTAAGAGGCAATTACTTCAACTACAGTAACAAATATCTGTCTACTTAGGATTTTCTAATAATTGGAAATCTTCCTAATACCTTTTTTGAAGCATTCCAGAACAAGTTTCTTTGTCATGCAGAAAGGTAACGATCCTGTCTGTTGCCAGACTGTTCATTCTGGTGATTGAATCAGATACTTCCAGAACTCCAATGTGTATAATAAACATATGCAGATTGGGTAATGAACAAGACTAGGTAAGATATAATCTTGTAAGTGTACATATACTTATCAATTGTTGAAGGAAACAAAAAGCGTTGTAAAGTAGAAATAAAAAATTCGATAGAAGTTTATCCCAGAATTACCATATATGACCTTGTTCCCTAGCCTTGTGAACAAGAGCCGAGCCTTGAAGAAAAAGGGTTTTGAGCAGCTTGAGAATAACAAGCAAGAACACCCCAAGCAGAAGGAATGGTGTAATCATAGGATGCATACTAAGGATGATAATAACATATTTGGGGGACTGCACAATAGTTAGTGTGGCTGGAAAAGGGAGAGAGGGGCAAAGGATGAGACCGAGGAGGCAGGCGTAAGCTGAATTAGCGAGGCTGTGGTCAGAACCATGAAGTGTGAGAACTTTATGTCAAGCGTTGAACATCATTGTAAATAAGTAGGAGTTTCCACATCAAAGTACAAAAGCTAGGTGGTTTACTCAACAGAAATGTGTTTACTCCCAGTTCTGAAGGTTAGAGTCTAACAGCAAAGTGTTAGCTGAGTTTGTTTTTCCTGAGGCCACTCTGCTTAGCCTATAGTTGTCTTTCTTCTCTCTGTATCTTTCCAAGTTCTACCTACTATGTGTGTCATATCCTTGTCTCATTTTCTTACAAGAATGTCAGTTATTTTGGGATAGGGGCCCATCCTAATTCTTCCATTTTACTTATCTCTTTAAATGTCCTCGCTCTGAATACAGTCACATTTTCTGGGATCCTGAGAGTTAAAGATGCTAAAAATGAAGGTTTAGAACAATACAACCAGTCACATGACTCGATGTGTGCTTTGCCTTTTGACTTTGGCGGTAAATTGGAAAGAGGACCAGAAGAATCAGAGAAACCAAGATTCCCCATAAGCAGGTCTTGGCCATAATCCAAAGAGCGATAACAGAGACCTTTAGGCAAAGCTCCAATGCTCTGAAGACTGTGGCAAGGAATTCCAAGCAAGAAATGACTGTGAGTCAGAAAGCTTATTACCTTGGTAGCAGAAGGGGACCGGACAAGGAAGATCAAGCTGAGGTAGATTTGTGGTTGGGATGGCAGGAAGCTGAGGTAGTTGCTCTCATAGCTTCTATTTTAATTTTCTGTGAAGGAGACCATCTGCTGAGAGCAAAAGAAGAAAGAAAATTGCAGATGTGGAAAATGTTTTAAATTGCAGTTCCAAAGAGTGGGAGGCAAGCTGGCTAACAAGAAACGTTGTTAAAATTTCTATGACGTGTTAAAAGCCCCCTCTAGGATGACTGACCATGGGTTTAAAATGACACAAATCTTCATGATTTTTTTTACTTTTTTTGTGTGTGCTTAACCATGTGGGCACAGAGGTAGAGAAGGTATACAGCTGAATCCTTCCAGAGTTCATATTTATTAGGATGGAGTATTCTCTTTGGGATAACTATAGGCGTTCTGTCCACCATGACTCCAGCTCAATGCCTGGGAACTTCACAGGTGTTTGGAATGTGAAGTTATGATCTGGCAGAAAAGGATGGAGTAGGAGGTGTTTGCTGACAGTGCTGCTGGAATTGAGAACTTTCTGGAATCATTCTATAGTAAGATTGGGCTCCTGGGAACTCTCTCCAGGATCATCCTAAAGGCACATGGTTTAAAACCAAAGACAAACGGCACATGGTCTCCCTGATAAGTGGATGTTACATACAAAATGTAAGATGATACAACAAAATTAACAAGACTTAAGAAACAAAGGACTTCCACTTATCTTGTCGAATCACTACTATGTGATCAGCACCCCATGCTGCTGATCACATATATGGTATATATATACACACCAGAGGGAAACCAGGAGGAGACACAGAACTAGAGGGAATCAGGGAAAAATATACAACAGGGGACCCATCAGCTGCACTAGACATTGATCAAAATGAACTAGGGCTGAGAAGGTGGCTCAGTGGTAGAGCACTTGCCTTGCATGCTTGAAGCCCTGGGTCTGATTCCTTAGCACCACATAAGTAGGATAAAAAAAAGCTGGAAGTGGTGCTGTGGCTCAAGTGGTAGAGCGCTAGCCTTGAGCTGAAGAGCTGAGGGACAGGTCCCAGGCCCAGAGTTCAGACTCCATAACCGGACCCCTCCCCCACCCAAAAAAAGAACTAAGCAACTCAATGGCAGCTATGGGAGGGAGGGAACTAGTGGGAAAGAGGGAACAGCTGATGCTATGCAAAACAAAAGAAATATACATATCATTCAATGTGGAAGAGATAACTATTGCAAAGCAATACATAGACAATTTGCCCCATGAAAGCTAGAATGTGTTTGTGACTTTAACTAAACATCACTATCCCACAATACTGTGACATTTGGGGAATTATGTAACCACTTAATCACAATAAAGCATTTGAAAAAAAAAACCACAGCTCTACACGTCTGGATTAGATAGGTGCCCTGCATCTTTTTATATGTTGAGATCTCAGTTATTTCAAATGTTTGCTAGGTTGCATGTTTCCCTGTATTGGAAACACACTGAAAGTTTAATAAAGCAAGTACCATGTTCAAGCCGGGTAGCATATCATAAAACACAAGATACAATGAAAGCCAGTTCCTCTACCTAACCTTGCTGCTCTACCTGTGTTTAGGTATCACTGGGCTTCTGCTCATCCCAGCTGCCTCAGAACTTGAAAAACAAATTCATTTCTTCTCTGAAAAAATATTATAGGTATTTATCAGAGATGGAATGCAAAGCGAGGAGGTATGCTAGGATGTCTAGAAATCAATGCCTTTATTTCATCAGCCCATGAGACATATCTGCAGATCCTTCCATCCTAAATGCTCCCAGTGTTTCTACCCACTCCCTCTCCATACACTTTGTCACAGTACCAAGCTCCACAGAATCATAGGAGCTCAAATTCACATATCTCAAAGGGAAGGAATTTAAGAATATAAATTCCACAACACAAATTGTTTTTACATATGCTACTACTTACTGGGCTTGTCCTAGGAGATGGACTCTTGGTGTGAAATAATAATGATGACTAGGGATTTGCCAATAAAAAGAAACTAGATATTGTAAAATATTGTACCGGCAAAGTATGGCTCTCAGATAATACCTTCATATTTTAGAGCAGCATATGCTAATTTAAAACTTAAAGTTGAGACAGGCCTTGAGTTTTCTAAGTAGCGGGAATTATTTCGCAAGTTAAACTTCAAAGTACAACGTAAAATATTTAGAACTGGGAGCCTAAGAGAAAAACTAGTATATTTCAGCCCAGAATATAAAAAACATATCATCAATCTTAAAAACATGTTATCTTTCCATCAGTTTGTGATAATAACAGGTAAAACTAGATGCTTCCAGCTACTGAAGGAAAAAAAAATACACTCTTGAAATGAGTTCTGTTACTAATTAGAGACATGTCTTAGTAAAGAGAGAAGAAGCAGAAATAATAGACATGGCTGAGTGGTATTTTTATTAGATAGTTTCCTCAGAGAAATACTTACTATGTGACATTCCAAAAATAATGAATAAGACCCCCCAAGTTAAAGACCAACTGAGGCAGAATTATGACAGCTGGGCCCCTTGTAGTGATGGTAACCAAATTTCTATCCCCAGGAATTTTTCATTAATTGAGACATTTGTTTCTAAAGTATAGCACACTTTTAGTTTCAGATTACTGAACCAGATACATACATAGAAAGTTATAAATTCTATAGTTCCTTTCACTCTGTGCAGAACTCTTGAACAAGAAAATCAGAAGACATATAGCTCATATAACAACTAGGAATGCTATCAGAAGCTCACGCAGTTTTCTCATTGAAAGAAAAATCTTTTAATGATTTGTCACTAACAGAGAGGTTTCCCCACTTGAAGACTACTTAAGGAAGACTTTATAATGTGTATAAAGGATGCAAGTTTATCTAACAAATATAAAATAAAATAATCATAATTACCTTAGGATTAGGGGAAATTTTATCTTGAGGAGTTTGATTTGATTTTCTCTCTTTGTAGAAGAAATTCAAATGTGACATGCTTTAAACATGTTCTATGATATTCCAGGGTCTTATTTTATCAAAGAATTAATCATCTCAAAGAGACAAGCTAAGAAGCAAAATGAGAGATATCAATACGTTACAACACAATTTCACCAGAATGAAATGACTATTAAAAATACGTGTGGCAAACAGATCTGAGGGTTTGTCTAAATTGGAAGCATTCCACCACCTAAATCTCAGTAGAAGAGTAGAATTACTTTCTTCTATTGGGTGTCTGAGAAAATCATGCTGAAGAGAGATCCAGGTTATTTGCTGAGCTCCTTCGATTTCAGGAGCATACAGCAATCTTCAGCTGTGACACAGTGAAATTATTTTTAGGTTTTTCAATATCACGCTCTTTTGTTCTTTCACTTCTATTTCCTTTCCTTCTACATAGAAGCTTGTGACTATACATACCTAAAAAGCAACGGCCATCTTTGTCATTCTCTTGCTCATATCTTGTTCTTTCAAACCCATGTTGGTCTTTACTCTTTCTGTTGTTGCTTCATAAATGATCAGGGATTATGTTCCTTCAAGACATATAGTACTTTATTGCCTTGTACTCTGTACTCACCAGACAATATGTTCTTACTTCACCATCTCTAAACCTGTCATGCTCATTAGACTTCAAGTATCTAAATCCCAGAAAATATGCATCTGCATGGATTTGTATGCAGTTAATGAATATCCGTTTCCTTGCCCCATCAGCTGAAAGGACAGAGAAGCAATTCACCTCATTAGCAATGAGCACCTTTAGAACCAGAGCATAGATTAACTACACTTCTCTAATAAAAGGCTTCTTGGAGAGATGACTACCCTAGATTTGGGGAAGGAAATACACAAAACCAGCCTGCTGCATCTTGTAGTGTCAGAAAGTAAGGAACTTATGAATAAAAGCATAGTTATGTTGCAATGGGTCCACATGTATCCCTATTTAAACAGTTTTTTTTTTGAGATGTACAAGACATTATGTCGAAAAAAGAACTTTACAACTTTGCAGGGGGCAGGGGAGATGGGAGGGCAGGGATGGTAAGGAGAAACAAAGGAGGAGGTAACAATGCTTGATAAGAAATGTACTCATTACCTTGCTCATGCAGTTGTAACCCCTCTGTATGGCATTTTCACAATAAAAAAAACTTATTAATAAAAAAATTTAAAAAGCATAGTTATGAGGCATGTCAGGAGACTGGAGGCAACAGAAAGATCCCTGAGTGGCCAAAGCAGGGACAATGTGAAAAACAAAATAACACAGTAGTAAACTATGAACAAAAGGACGAAATACGGGTCCATGAGTCTATACTGAGATAAACAAATACTTGAGTAAATAAATAAGTGGAAGAGAAGAAACAAATCTCTGATGCAGAGGAATTCCTAACAATTTATGTCTAAAGAGAGAGAACATGATTCCTTACTCATTAAGTTTGGGCCATCTGCCATCATGTCCCTCTAGTGATTACGTATGGAGCAGGAAGGAAAGCATCTTTATATTGAAGAAATGTGACAGTGAAATAATCAATGCTAACTTCAAGGGCAACAAGTCATCTTGATTAGAATGTGTCCTGGCAATGCTATGATAAGAACAGTACAGTACTTCACTCCTCCAAGTTATAATCACAGTCTAATTCCAAGAAAATCATCAAGTGAATTCCAGTAGAGAGGCATTTTACATTATACCTGACCACTTGGCAAGGTCATCTGCAACAGAAAATGTTTTGAATTGCTACAGTCCAAGTCACAAAATAACAAAATAACAACTTGGTATCCCAGATGGGAGATTGGAACAGAAAACCACCAAGGAAAACTGAAGAATGCTAAGTAAAATATGCCTTACTAGTTTGACAAATGTAATGCACTGAAATGTTAAGGAGAAATTGGCCATGGGGTAGGTGAAATGTCTCCTTACTATTTTTGGAATTATTTTCATACGTGTATATAAATCTTCTAAAATTAAGAGTTTTGAATTTAAAGTATTTACACGAACTTTTCTAGATCATCACGATATAAAAATATTTATAGTAAAATTTTGGTATACACACATCAGTATTTTTCCACAATTATGTTTCTGCCAAGTGATTATGAGGACATTTGAAGTTTCTTGAATATATCTGCTATCGGGGGGCAGGTGTGACCCGAATTATTATCTTCATGCCAAAGCATTTTACTATATGTAAGTATGAGTTGTATTTTCTACAAGGATAATTAAATAATTTGCATTTTCTACAAGGATAATTGGATAATTCACATGTGTCATTTCAATGATGTAAGAATGTTATTTCTCAATGTCTTTAATAAACTAGGACATTGATTCTACATGACAGCGTATGGGAGTGGAGTGTGATACCATATCTTTTTAGATAATAGAGGAAACAACAATGACTTAATTCTGAATAAAATGTTCATGGCAAGTAAAAATCAACAGCAAACTTAGTGGGAAGTTCAAAGCTTTGGATGACATCTTTTTGATATTTGACGATTTCCCTTGAGAGTCCAATGTGATGTAACTTGTTGGAAGTGTATTTTATCCTCATCATCTCAAGAGATAAAATTAATTTCATAAGACTTTTTAGTTTCTGATTCCATTAATAATAGTATTACACATCGAATTAATACAATTTTCAAAAAAACTTGCACTCTAATTTTATTATTGAACAAAAATAGCCTTATAGACTTCATATTCTTTTTTTTTTTTTTTTGTCGGTCGTGGGGCTTGAACTCTGGGCTTGGGCGTTGTCCCTCAGCTCTTCAGCTCAAGGCGAGCGCTCTACCACTTGAGCTACAGCGCCACTAGCCTTATAGACTTAACAAGTGTCCTTCTCCTTATTAGAGCATTGCCTATGGAGTAAGAACAGGATATGCTAAACTTGAATTTTATAATATTTAGCATTGCAATGCTAATGTCATTAGGTAGTAATAAATGTAAAATGGATCCAAGATATATTTCTTACTAAAACTTGAATTTTTAATTCTCATTACTTATGTTTAATTTGTAAATTATATCTGGCTTACTCAGTTGAATTGGACAAAATTTACTCAAATTGGCAGCAAAATTTAGATCTGCCAAGTCCATGGTATCATTTGAAATTAACCAGTTTAGAAATTTGTTTTGTTATACGTAATATATACTTGTGGGTGTATATCTGTATATATATATATATATATATATACAATTTAAAATATGAAGCCAGACTAAATGTTTATCTCTTAAGAGAAATAAGGCTATGACTTTTATCCCTAAATTTTTGCCTCTCTGTAGTCCAATTAATATTTTCCTTTTGATATAATGTAATGATTTCTTTTTGTCTTGAACCAACCAATCATCAATTTCTCTCAGGCATTTGGCCTGTCCTGAAACAAACCATCTGTTGCATTATGACCAGGTTTTAAAGTAACTGTAATACTATTAATTCTTGGAAAGTACTGTGATAATAATTCTTGGAAAGTAAACAATGGAATGTTTTTTCTGGTTTCAAATCATGCATTTCTTTCTCTATCAACAGTACCCTGGTTCTAATTAGTTTAACTCTTGGCTTAAATTTCAGCAATGGCCTTCTTATTGATCACAAACGGAGTGACCTTCCTAAATTCCAGTCTCATCTCACACTTATTTTCTTCAGTGGTTTGTGTCTGGATTAAAGACAAGATGAGATTATAACTGAAGTGCATGAGAACTGTGTAACCTAAGTCTGTGGCATATACTTGTGACAATTCTACTTGCTACTACTACACATGCGGCTGAGAAATTGTTTTTTCATTAGATTCCAGTTAAAACTGTTCATTTTACATAACTGAATTTTACAAAGGGTGGTCAATTCAATTATTGGAATAGTATGAAGCTTGTTTAGAATAACTTGGGTATATAAACTTTACTTTTTCAGAAATATACTTTAGGAAATTTTAATAGATTCAAGCTTTCCCAATGAAAATTTAATATCTTACTTGAGATGTACTGTAATCTTAAAATGTATATTAAATTTCAAAAAATATAAATCTAAGAAGGTAAACTATTAAATTAATAATTTCTAAACAATATATACCACAATGCTAATATTTTGGATATTTACATCAAATAATATGGTGTTAAAATTAATTCTTTTTACTTTTTGTTATACTAATTTGGGATAATAGAAAATTTTTATTACATACATGACATATTTGTCTGTTAGCTCTGCTTTATATCTGTTCACTCCAGATACTCCAGCCATCAATTTGAATTTGCCCTTTGAACTCAACCATGCTTCCTCTCTTCCCAGATATTGTGTGTGGGCTACTCCTCCCCCATTCTATCCTTTGCTCAGTTATTACTGGCATACCTGTCAGCCCTCTTTTCAGGCCATATTCCCTCAGGGAAACATTTCCTACTTCCTATTTTCTTGTTATGTGGTCTCAGAGCACCCCAGATCTCACCTTTGTAGCACTAGCAATGACATCACTATGTACTTATGAGATAAGGCAGCCCCTTGCCTCCTTACCATAGCAAAACTGCTCATCTACTAAGCTGTCTGTTTCATGAAGGCACCAACAACTTTTGCTTTTGTCCACACTCCTCTCCAGTGCATAACACGGGGTCAGGTCCTTAGTAACATGGGCTAAAAAGATGGAAACAGAAATCAGAACCCAAAAATGTCAGAGTAGATTGGACAAGAGAGCTCTTTATGCAGTGAGCAATAAAAAAAAAACTATTGAAGGATCATACACATCCATCCCAGGGGACCACGCCTAGGCAGGCAGGCACAGAAGAAAGCTTATTAGGAGAAAGTTTATTAGAGGAGCCATATTTCCCCCAAGAGGGAGCACATGGCTTCCATCCCCATCCAGGTAGCAGCAGGGTCTGGGAGGATAGGAAATGAGGTAGATGGGAGTTCAGGTGGATCTGGGCGGAGAGAGGAGGGGCCAGCTGTAGGGTGGGAACTCTAAGGCAGGGAGGAGCTCAGGTTTTTGGGTGGAGCTGAGGATCAAAGGTGAGCATAATACTAACAACTATAACATATGTGTCCCTGATTGAGTTCAATATGTAATTGTTAAGTGATGTTAATATCATTCCTTCCCCCCAATGCAAAAGTGTCTCATGCCTTTTAACTCTTAGAGAAAGCAAATTCAGACTCTGCTTTGTCATTCCAAGTGTTGCCATTTATACCTCAATTTCCACTCTAGGTTTATTTCCCACCTAAATTTATATATCCAAGTTGTTTCTCCTGAAAAGACATTAAGTCCAGCCTCTAGAGCTGGGCAAGGTCAGCCTGGTCCTGCTCTTCTCTATAACCTCCTTAAGATGTTTCCTAGTCCCTAGGGAGCTAACAATAATCACCATGACAAAAGGTTATTGTGAAGACTAAAGCCATCATGTTTATTTAGCACAATGTTGTTACTAGCCAGCTTATTGACTTTCAGGAGTAAATATCTCCAGGCCAACCACACCATAATAACTATCCCTATTGCATACCAGCCATTGCATTAAGTATATTGTTATATCTCAATGACTCTTCACTGTAGTTACTATTGTTAAAAGGAGTCAAGTCTCAAAGAGGTCATATTTTGCACAAAACCACACATCTAGTAAATGGGATGAACAAGGTTCACCGATAGGACATTTTATAGCAAGAGTTAACATTTGTGGGCATAATATTCTTCAACACTACAGGAGATTCTCAGGAAATCTCAACTTCTCTTATCTTTTCATATAACCTATGGTGCTAATATTTATAACATCATAACTTTACATCATCATCATTTATATCATCATAACTTTAGCAGGCACTGTTACAATTCCATTTTCCTCTTCACCCTACGAAATCTTTCTATCTAATTTACTTTCTTCTCATTTTTCCTAAAGGTAAAGTTTCACTTAAGCCTGGAGGCTACCGCCCATGTTACCAACATCTTTTTCTATTATCCATCATTTTTCAGAACATATAAATTTATCCTATCTGCTAACCAAGCACTCTGTTCATAAAACAAAGCATTTCATTGCTCAATTGCTTTTTATGGGCAAGGTGTCTCTCTTATTCTACTCTGACATTTTAAAGGTCCAGAACAGAATTAAACTCATTTTTGTATCCCATGTGTCTAGAAGGGATAAGTGTATGCTCAGTGAATTTATGATGACTTGAAAATTAGCTGAATATGTCTTATTCTCAACTGCTATAATATATGTGCATATACATATTCACACTATGTACACAAACACACATGCACATATCATATAAACACAAAAACACATGCATGCAAGTGCATATGAACAAAAACCAGGAAGGTATTTACAAACACTTGCAAAAGTAGGTGCACATATAAAAGCATACATTGTATATATTTGTGCTCACATACGTACATGCATGAACATACGCAGATGTGTGTTTTCAGAGCTTAATTTCATTTTTTGTGGCTAGACCAACAAAACAGTGCAGATAGAAACTTATCCTTTTCCTCTGACTTTGCCTTTTAAAACAACAAAAGTAATTTGCATATACAATTTTTATAGGAAATGGAATACAAGAAAGAACATATTGGTTATTTTTTGTCATTCCAGTTTTATCATAGAAGTTATTTCAAAATATATCATTTTATTATCTGATAGTACAACATCATACAAATGCGCAGGTGTGCCCACATAAATACCCTTAAAATAATGTTCACATAGGTATCTTTGATAAACAGGAAATATTAAAATAGGTCAGACAAGGATCACTCGAACAGAAAAAATCAGAAGGTATATATCTCAATATTTTTACTTAAATTATTCAGCTTTTGTATTTTACATTTTATTAAGAAATCATAATCTTATACCATACTTTATTTTATGATGTGAACTTCTAAGACAGTAAAGCTACTTGTAAAAAGTATTTTAAAGAATGATACTTGCCAGGCAAGTGGCTCACTCCTGTAATCCTAGCTACTCAGGAAACTGAGACCTGAGGATCACAGTTCAAAGCCAACCTGGGCAGGAAATTCCATGAGACTCTTATCTCCAATAAATCACTCAGAAAACCAGAAGTGGCACTGTGGCTCAAATGGTAGAGCACTTGCTTTGAGCTTAAGAGCTGAGGGATAGCACCCAGGCCCAGAATTCAAGCCCCATGACAGACAAAAAAAAAAGAAAAGAAAGAAAAGAATGAAACTGATGGTTTCACCTTTGAACACAGAAAATAATGTCCCTAAATCAAGCATTATCATTAAAATTTTAACCCAGCATAATCTAAAGAATCGAGTATACACTTCCACATATAAAGATAATTTCATCCCAGATTGCTGCTGATGTTACTAAATCATGATAACATCATTTCCTGGAGAAGACATGCTGGGAGAGTGTGGGGAAATATAGTCCTATTACACAGAGCCAAGTGCACATTACTATCGGCTCAGAGGAAGGGCAGAGGTCATAAACATCTCATCTGGTTTATACTCCATTAGATTAGAATATAAACCCTCAGATCAATAAGACACCATGCAGCTGATAGGGTTGTTGGCAGTTAAAATAAAGCCAACTGCTGGCTTGCGTCCACAAAGAGAAGTGTATTTTAGCATCTTTAGTTATCATCTTTGAGTAGCTGTATTCTCAGCCCTTCTGTCTGGGCTTTTGCCTCTTTGCCAGGAAGAAACAACACTTAATATTTGCATACTGTGCTTGGTGCCTGTAACAGGAGTGTGCCTGAAGTGCTGATACCAAATGGGCCTGATTTATGTCACTTTAAGAGAGCCTAGTAATTTCACATCTTGTAATGGGGTTTTCATTCTTCTAGCCACATAATGCATGCAAACATTATCCTGATGTCTTTTTAAAAGTTGTCAAAATGCATGGGGAGAACCAAGTGTATTATACATTTGCCTCCTAAAAGACTGCTGCAGAGAGGAGAGTGGCTCAGAGAGATTTCAACTGTGCATAATTATAAGTGCCTGTACAGCTGAACAGCTATTGTAATGCAAGCAGTGTGTGGTGTCTGGAAGAGAATATGGATAAATGTGCAGCGCAGTATTGTTGCCTAATATCTATTCACACACCCTGCATGGTATCAGCCCCCCGCCTCTCCCCCATCATCCTACAGAGGAGGGGCTGTTTACTCAGGTTCCTTCTTACCTGTGACGCCCTCTCCAAAGTCCTTGTCCTTCATAAGAGGGGAAAAGGAAAAACAGAGAGCCACATTTCTCTTTGCCAGTCTGGTCCATAGCTTTTCATCTGGTTCTATCAGTGGCATTTTGATTAAGTGCAATTATAAAACAATTAACCCCCATAGACATCTTCTGTGTGTGTGCTGTGAACCATGCCTAGCAAGGCAGCTCTAGGGAAATCAGCCCACTCTTGCCTGTGAACTCTCAGAAATTATTTTAGCGACATTTAGGTCAGGACCCGCCACGAGGGCTTGTACACCCTGGCATTTCCAGGCTCTCAGAATGCTATTGAAGAAGGGAGGGAGATGCCAATTCCACCCAAACCTGCTGGCATTTTCTCCCTTAGCTTTAAATCCACAAGGTACTAACATTTTGTAGAAGCAAATCTCCAAGAATTATGCAGCCCTTTGCAGGATATAGACATCTTAAAAGTTAAATAATTACACATAAAATAGATTAAACAAACTACTAAGTTGAGTGGTATTGAGAACATAAATAGAGAAAGGAGAAAAATAGCCAAATTACCTGGTTTTATCAGGTAATTTAGAGGGGAAATTGAATCAGAGATAAGCTATCAAAGCAAGATAGAACTCAATGAAGTCCCTCCTGAAAGGGGGTAAATAAAATACCATAGACTGAGTCCTGACAGCCAGATCTCAGGGCAATAGCTCTTCAAATAGTAGAGGAGAGAATTACCAAATGCTTGATAAATGATAGACTAGCAGATTGTTGAATTTTTTTGCCCCTTCAGTGAGGAAGAATCTAAGCAGATGTTCTTGGTTCATGGTTCATGCTGTCTATCAAAATCCTCTGCATCTAAGCCTAGCTTCCTGAGTACGCATATGAAATTGCACGAAGCCACATGCTCAGAAAGTGTATGCGTGGATTAAACCTCTGCTATGATTGTCTCAATACTCTAGATACTTTTTGAACAGTGAGCTTGCAAAATATGCAGTCCATCCCATCTTTAGCCCACATTCTGCAGAGACTTTTGTTAGCCAGGTAGTCTCTTTTCTCACACATCCTACAACTGAAACACACACACAATGATGCCTTGAAATAGAAAGAGGGGTTTGGTAAGTTTTTGGTGGAGGCTGAGAGACTAAATGGGAGTCACATGTCTTACCTTGTATCCTGATTGCATACTGGCGCCTCCCAGGTCCCTCCCACATGCTTGTCACCTGTACCAGTGATTATTGGGAGATCCTTGATTTCATCAGCTTCCTCAGCTTCCCAAACAAGACTTTCAATAATTATGTAGCCTAGGAAAATTGGTGAAAATCAACTGTGGATAATGTGATTAGATGAACTATAATTTCCCGAACTTCTTCTCTATGCTCTTTCCTTTCACCCCATTGCCTATGATCATAATTTTTTTCTCTCAATTTCTATAACTTTTTACATCCTTGTTTGTAAAATTGAGGTAGTCATATATAGCTCAAGAATCTGAAAAAGATTCAAAAACTATAATAGTGGAAAATGTACCTAACTCAGAAGAAGCCCCAATGAATGAATTGTTCTTCCATACTTTCTCCCCACCTGACTTCCTTCTTCCTTTCTTTATATTGTTCCTCTGAGGAAATATGCCAAGACAAGGACATTCTGATGATTCATTTGCCCCAACACCTTCGCTCAGTGTAGTTGGTTATAAACATATGCAATAATGAGAACAGCAAGGGATCTAAGAAGCAAAGTGGGAAGAAGGAAAGTCTTAACTTTGGATTACATTGATTACATTGTGTGTCACTGAATATTGGAATAGGTACTCAGGCATGCATGGCAAGTAACTTCATTGTGTGAATATCATAGAGTACACTTACAATATGCTAGATTATATAGCTATTACTTGCCTACATATGTGTCCATATAGTATGTGACAACCTATTGTTCCTAGGCTACAACATGTTGCTATAGTGCATACTGCAGATAAAAGAAACATGATAATGTCTGTGTGCCTAAACATATTTAAACATGGAATTTGTAATGTGGGAGGTAGGAATTCCTCAGTTCCATTACATATCAGCTGTGAGATTGAAACCTCACTACATAGAGCATGACCCTGCTTCCATACATGAAGGAAGAAACTTAAAACTCTGACTAAAGGCTGACAAACCCAATTTCTTTTGTACATCAAAATTACAAGACTTTTTTAAAACAATAAACTTTCATCTATGGCCTTCTATGCATATTGCTTTGGCATTAGCAAAGAATAAAATGTCTCAAGATTTTTGGAAAGGAGAGAGAACAGTTCATAGCAGAATATCAGAAAGAATGTCTAAAGTGATAGTGATGAAGCTCCTAATGACACCATAACATATGTTCTAGAAAACATGAATAGTTTATAATTTTCTCCAAAGTATTATGTGCAGTTTAATCTTAATGGATGGCTTGATTGGATTAAGAAACACCTCGGAGACTAGTTAGGTACAGGTCTGGTTATTATATCTGTGATAGAGGATACAGAGACAATTAGATCCTGAAAATTCTGACCAAAGGAATGGGTTAATCCCTTAATAGACTCAAAATGTATTGGTGTTATTGGGAGGTAGTAAAAGGTAGGAAGTGAGATATAGTTGAAGGAAGTAGGTGACGGGATGATTCCTGTGAGCCATATCTTGTGTGTTATGAGGTGAAGAAGTTCCTTTGCCACATGCCAGAATGTTATTGAATAAGCACACGTGGCCACGCATCCATAGACTGAACCCTCTGAAACTGTGAACCAGAATCAATTCTTCCTTAAACTGTTTCTGTCAGTGCTTTATGGCAGCAATGAGAAAAGTATCTATTATAACATCATTGAATTAGAATGTCTTCCTCAATAGAAAAGATGATACTTAGACAGATCCATTCTTGGCTTTAGTACTTTCCCACTGTGCCTCTTGGATCATAGACCCCTGCTTGCATTTCTGTCTAGTTATCCTTCCCAAATTGGATTCATTCATCTCAGACTCTCTTGTCTCTTGCCATGATTGTCTCAATTTCAAATCCTTGGTCTACTCTCAAACTTAGAAACTATGGTTTCGGAGTATGTTTTTAATCTTGAAACTCTTCAATGACATATTCGTTTCTGATCCTAACACAAGAGTAGATATAAGATGATTTTGAAACAACAATCTATTTGGGACAAGGAGCAAGACTGAAGGGTTCCTTCTTTGTTCAGTTTTAGATGAAAGCAAGGCAAAAATCTGACAGAAGAAACTAGGTACAGTAAAGATATTACACAGATCTTTACCTGTCACAGTTATCAATGCAGGGTCCCAAAAGGAACCCATAGGAACAAGCCACTCCACAGACACCTTGGATAGGGGAGATAATGGGGAAGGGAACAAAGAGATACTAATACAGAATTGTCACCTTGATGGATGTGAAGATTCTTGGGAATAGCCTAATTTTATTTTCTCCTTAGCTTATGGAGATTGAAACAGTACTTACAAGTCTATCACCCATCCTAATTTCTTTTTTCTTTGTTTGAAGTGATATATAAACAGTTCTTTCAGTTTAAATTTTTCATCACATATTACTTCAAAGCAAACACATCAACTTTGCAGTAATTCATCTTCTTGATGAACAGATTGCATCAAAACATTTCATATTCTTTATTCGACCTCAATTGCTAAGAAACACAACAGCAAACAGTAAAGCCAGTGGTATTAGATATTATTACCCAAACTAGAACTTTTGGCTGAACTATAAGTTCAACAAAGTTTCTATTTAGAATGGTGATTTCCTAGTGGAGGATGGAGTTCAAGGCTACTCATGAATGAACAACAGTGGATAACTTGAATGGGTGACTTGAGCTGTAGCATACTATTATAATAGAGATGATAGATAATAGCTTTGCTATTTAAAATTTCATTTACAACCCATCACGAGTGGAGTTTCTAGGAGTAATACTGAATTTACTCAGAAGAGAAAAAGTGAAGAGATCCTTCCATCTGTGTGTCTTTTCATGTTCATAAGGTGGGTGCTAAGACTGAAAAAGTAAAATAGAAGTCCTACTCACTACATGATAAGTAGTGAGAGAAATGACACTTTTCTTTAAATTGTAAACTAAAGTATACTATCATGT
The DNA here is from genome assembly GCF_000151885.1 of Dipodomys ordii. Classification (NCBI taxonomy): domain Eukaryota; kingdom Metazoa; phylum Chordata; class Mammalia; order Rodentia; family Heteromyidae; genus Dipodomys; species Dipodomys ordii. The sequence goes on along the minus strand of NW_012267373.1, from coordinate 4,446,951 downwards.
CTACCATTTCTCTGCTTGTTAAAAGGACATTGATAGCAAACACTGATCTTTGGGGCTTGGATAACCTAAATTCCTACCTATTCCTGTCATTGCTTCCCTAGGGAGTAGATTCTGATGGATATAGGCATTCAGGCTACCCATTAACGAAGATAGGATTCAGTTGCTCTTAGAAGGCCTCCTCTTACTTTTTTAAGTCTCCTTGTCTGGGAGTTCCTACTACATTAATTTTGCCCATTAGCCAAGGCTTCACACCACAGTCTATGATAACCTAAAATTGAGCAATCTACATTGTTTAGTTTTCCATTTACTACTAAATGGAAAAGCAGTGTCTGAGTTAAATGTCATTGCTGTCAAATAAGACATTCAGTTGTATCAGATACAGGTGGTCTGCTGTTAGAGAAGACAAATGTAGATTACTTCCAAATTGAAACAAGGGGGGTTCTATTGTATATTGTTCATCTTTTCAAATGTCCCACAAATTTCCAACAACTCACATTGACTGGTAATAGGGAATAGTACAAAGGGAAAAGGAGTGCTCTGGAGATAGGGCATATTGTAGGTGATGGGTTTCAAAGCTGACTTGTGTGTTATGACCTCAACCTTTTATTGTCAAGGAAATGTGACTTAAGGAACTTAAATGAAGTGACTGCTCACATAGTGTTAACCCAATTCCATGGCAAATTTATGCAATGAATCTATACAATATATCAAGCTGAAAGTAAATAATGAGTCTAGTAAATCTAGTTTAGTCATAAACTGGCCAATTGGATCAAACTGATTATATGTATATTTGTTTTCTGCTTTTGTGTGTGTGTGTGTGTGTGTGTGTGTGTGTGTGTGTGTGTATGTGTGTGTGTTCATCTGTATTCCTTAATTTTTATTTCACATCAGATATATGGAATGGTTGTTTAAGCAAACTACAAAGGAAAAAATATATTTAGAAAATTCAATGATAAAGAACCCTTAAACTCACTTCTGTTAAGTGAGAAATTGAGGTGCTATGTAAATGAATCTATCACATCAAGATTATAGGAGCAACAACAATAAGAAGCTGTGGTATGCTCTCTTTAGCTGAGGTTAACTCTCTTTTATGAGTTGGTCCATAAACTGAAGTTCTAAAGTCCTTCTATATGAACACCTGCTACATCCAGCCTGGGAAATGAAGAAGCAGAGGAAGCCAGTTACATAAAAATGAAAAAGACACAGAGGTAACTGGCAAGAGATGTGACTAGTCCCTTTTCTGTTCCTAGTTCTATTCATTTACTTATTTACGCTATCTTTAAATACTTGCACAATGGCCTTTCAATTCAACATGTCAATTTGTGGTCAGTGTCCTCCCTTCCATCATCCTCCCAACCTATGCCAACCCCCCAAATCCTATACAAGTTTTCTAGCTTCATTTTCACATATGCACATTAAGAATGACTGTATTCACCCACCATTCAGTCCCTGTTTCTGAAGTCTACATTGTTACAGTCCCACCTATGCATCATTAGAATATCGAGTAGAATTTACTAAAAATGCATTTCTATTAATTACAATAATGCAGTTATATTCTAGTCAATTAATACACAGCACATTGAAAAGATGTAAACTGACAGTACAAAAAGCAAGATAAAATGTATAATTATCCTAAAATTTTAAAATAGAAAAGCAAGACAGAGAAAGTAGCTCAGTTGTAGACTACTTGACTGACACTTAGTAAGCACTGCAATTGAGTTTGATTTCCAGCAGCACCACAACAAAAGATAAGAATGGAAGGGAAAGGACAAAGAAAGAAAAGGAAGAAAGGAAGAGAGGGAGAAAGAGAATGAAAGGGAAGGGAAGGGAAAAAGAAGAGAGAAAGAGAAATGGAAAGAAAGAGAGGGAGAGAGAAGAAAGAAAGAGAGAGAGAAAGAAAAAAAGAAAGAAGAAGGAAGGAAGGAAGGAAGAAAAGCTGGATAAATGGGATTGCATCAAACTGTGGAGTTTCTGCATGGCAAAGGATAGCTAGCAAGATAAATAGAAATCCCACAGATTGGGAGAAGATCTTCATTAGCTATACAACAGACCAAGGGCTTCATGCCAAAAATATACCTAGAGCTCAAAACATTACACAGCCCAATAACAAATCCTCAAAGAAACACCACCCCCTTAATAAGTGTGCTAAAGAATTAAAAAGAAGTCTTTCTTTAAGTCTTTAGTCTATTTATTAATTGGGCAGTTGTTTCTTTGAGATTTGTTGTTGAAGGATTTAGTTTTTTGAGTTCCAAGTTTATTTTAGATATGAGACCCTTGTCTGTTGTATGGCTAGTGAAGATCTTTTCCCAATGTGTGAGCTTTCTATTGATCTTGTTAGCTATGTAATTTGCCTTGCAGAAGCTCTGCAGCTTCATGCAATCCCATTTGTCCAACCTTTCTTTGATTTGTTGTGCTTCTGGGTCTCTATTGAGAAAATGTCGACATGTGCCAAGGAGCCCTAGAGTTTCTCCTATTCCTTCCTGTAATATTTTCATGGAGTCTGCTTTTATTTCAAGGTCTTTAGTCCGTTTGGATTTGATTCTGGTGCAGGGTGATATATAAGGACCTAGCTTTAGTTTTCTACAAAGGTTTAACCAATTTTGCCAGCTCCCTGTCAAAGATTAGGTGGCTATAGGTCTGTGGGTTCATTTCTGGGTCTTCAGTCCTATTCCATTGGTCCTAAAGAGGAAATAAGAATGGCCAATAGACACACTTCTCTAGCCATAAAAGAAATACAAATCAAGACAGCGTTGAGATTCCACCTCACCTGAGTTAGAATGGCTATAACCATTAAATCTAATAACAACAGATGCTGGAGGGGATGTGGCCAAAGGGAACCCTACTGGATTGTTGGTGGGAGCGTAAACTTGTTCAACCACTCTGGAAAGCAGTATGGAAGTTCCTCAAAAGACTCCACATAGAACTCCCTTATGACCCAGCAATCCCACTTTTGGACATTTACCCACAAGATCACAAACAAGGTCATTCCAAAGCTACCAGCACAATCATGTTTATCACAGCATTATTTACCATAGCTAAGATATGGAACCAACCCCAATGCCCCTCAGTAGATGAATAGATCAAGAAAATGTGATACACGCATGCACACACACACACACACACACACACACACACACACACACAAATATATATACAATGGAATTCTATGCCTCCGTCAGAAAGAATGACATTGTATCATTTCTTGGGAAATGGAAAGACTTGGAAAAAATTATATTGAGTGAAGTAAGCCAGGCCCAAACATAGGTCCCATGGTTTCCCTTGTTTGCAATGACTAGTACATGTCTAGGACAAGCAGAGAAGGTCAAAGGCTATGTACATATGACCTCATGAGATAATGTTAAGCAGAATGTATCCCAAGACAGGGACACAAGTGTTTTTTTTTTTCTTGCTTGCTAGTGTTTTTAATATACTTACAATGCACTATGTGATTCTTTTGTTTCTTTTGTATGTTCTTCCCCCACTATATAACCCCTGTTTTCACTGGATTTGATGCCAGTATTCTGCATCTTGTATATACATTTTTGTAATTTGGGGAGTGGAAGGATATTACGGAATGCTTAAATGGGGATTCAGGCTGGCCCATTGTGACAAAGAGTTGTACAGGACACTATGTTGAAACCAACTTTACAATGTTGGGATTGGGGGTGGGAGGAGTTGGTGAGGTGTGGAGGGAAGTGATAGTAGGGGGAAAACAAAGAAGTAGGTAACAATGCTTGCTACTCATGTAACTGTAACCCCTCTGTACAACATTTTTGCAATAAATAAATATATATATATTAAAAAAGAAGAAAAAAGAATTATAAAGAGAGTTCTCTGAAGAGGAAATAAAAATAGCTAATATACACATGAAGAAATGTTCAACATTCCTGACCATAAAAGAAATGCAAATCAAAACTACATCGAGATTCCACCTCACCCCAGTTGCACTGGCCATTATCAAGAAAACAAATATTAGCTGGTGCTGATGTGGCCCACCGTTGGAGGGAATGTAAGCTGATTCAAACACTCTGAAAAACAGTATGGAGATTCCTCAAAAGACTAAACATAGAGCTCCCTTATAATCCAGTAATCCCACTCCTGGGCATTTACCCAAATGAACAGAAAAAAGGCTACCAGCACAACCATGTTCATTGCAGCATTATTTACCATAGCTAAGATATGGAACCATCCCAGATGCCCCTCAGTAGATGAATAAATAAGTCAAGAAAAAGTGAGATGTGTGCACAATGGAATTCTATGCTTCCATCACAAAAAGTGACATTGCCCAATTCCTAAGTAAATGGAAAGACTTGGGAAAAAATCATATTAAGTGAAGTAAGCCAGACCCAAAGAAACATAAGATTCATAGTTTCTCTCATTTGTAATAATTATTTTATGCCTAAGATAGTCCTAGTTGAGGATAATTAGAGTACAATGTACAATATGTACATATGTACAAGGGATATATGATCATATAAAATGATGCTAATAGAATGAACTCCAAGATATGGAAACAAGTGATTATTTTTGTGTTTTTTAATGTACTGTGTGAAGTTATTTCTTTTTTCTTTTGCTTCCTGTTCACCTTTGGTTTATTCTCTGTTGTCACTGTTTTTTACTTTGATACCCTATGTCTTGTGTGTATATATATATATATATATATATATATATATATATGTATATATATTGATTTGGGGGATCACAAATGGTGAAAGAAAGGACAAAGGCTGAACCAATGCAACAGTGATACTCACAAGATACTACAGTGGAAAAGAACTTCATAATTTGAGGGTAAGGGGAATCAGGGGGAGGAAATGTGGGAGAAAACAGGGGAAGGGGCAACACTGTTTAACAAGAAATGTACTCATAATCTTACTTATTTAACTGTCACCCCCTCTGTACATCACCTTTACAATACAATTAAATTTAATTTAAGAAAGAAAGGATGAAAGAGCCAAAAGAAAAGATATGAATGCAAGTGCTAATCTTGGAAAAAACATTCTCATAGAACATTCCCACAATTATCCCTTAGTTTTTGAATATTAAAGCAAAAAGGAAGATAGTCCATACACTGTTGTTAATTGAGAGTACTGAAATTTAACACACAAAAACAAAAATGTAAACTTTGAAAGGAATTGTGTGGTAATTCTTGAAAATAATTTAATATATTATTCATATAATACATATGATTTTTAGTATATGAATATACTATGTGTATATACATGTATAGAGATAGTATGCACATATATTTTTTATTATCTGTCCGCAGAAGATTGAGTCAGGGTCTCTGGCAGACACTAAAGTTATCCGTTGGTGCTCAGTGTGATAGATAAGATGGCATAGTATTCTCATATAATTTAAACACATCCTCTGAAGATTTGCCATATCAGTTCTTTTCCATCTGTTGATTACTTATAATAGTTAATATGACATGAATAATATTAAGGAAATAATATTAAGAAAATTCTATGTATTCACAACAGAGATACAGGGTTAGGTATAAAATTATATACCTGTACCTGTATTCATACATATACTGATCTTTGATACAATTCCATAGATGTAATTAAGATGCATTTCTCAAAGAAAATGAATATCAGAGTAATCTGTATACATTTTCATAGTTAGATGTGTACATGAGCCAGCAGCGAAAGGAATCCTTTTTTTTTTTTGTCTGTCCTGGGGCTTGAACTCTGAGCCTGGGCGCTATCCCTCAGCTCTTACAACTCAAGCCAAGCACTCTACTGCTTGAGCCACAGCGCCACTTCTGGTTTTCTAGTGGTTTATTGGAGATAGGAGTCTCACGGTCTCTCCTGCCCGGGCTGGCTTTGAACTGTGATCCTCAGACCTCAGCCTCCTGTAGCTAGGATTACAGGCGTGAACCACCAGCACCCGGCAGGAATCCTCTCTTGACTGAACCTCTCAACTTCCCTGCTACATCGACCGCTTTTCTCTATTTCTCCTGTGAACCAGGCTGCTGCCAGGTACACTTTACCAACGTGTGAAAGATAACTTTGCATTTTGCTGGTACTTACTTGTCTGTCGTAATAAACAAACTTAAATTAGTTGTGTTTGTTCTAAATCTGGCTTCATCCTGTACCCCTTGTTATTTTAATAAATCATCTAATTAAACTGTATTTATCCTTATGACATTACATTTATTCTAGTAAATTAAGTTGTATTTATCCTTTTGAGTACATCCTTGTACAAAGAGATTGATTATATCTTAAGAATTTAAGTTTCAGAAATACACAAGGAAAGTATCTGTTTATTTTGCAAAAAGAAAGGTGAGCTATTTTATCTGTAATCCTTCTCATCCAATTTTATCTCGAAATCGTCTGGTTCCTTTGCTGGTCTAAGCCATCATTTCTCATAGTGATTGGAGTCTGTTCTTAATATGGCTGCAGAGAGTTCTGCAGGACTCTGATGGAAGCTTTTCCCCCAGATATTTATGCAGCTAATGACTCTCCTTATTTAAAGTTGTTCCAACGCCATTTTCCCAGCTAGGTGTACCCTAACCTCCCTGACAATGCTGCCTGTACATGCACCTCTTACATTCTTGATATGTTTTTTCCTTATTTTACTTTCCAAAGAAGAAGGTACAGATTAACTCTTTGATCTAAGAGTAGAGGTTATTTCTTAAACATCAGAAGTTTTAGCACAATAAATACTGTTTAGGGGGGAAATGCTTGTTTAATGAAGAATTAAATGAATAAGCAGGAAAATTGCAACCACATAGATATCTATAATATCTAAAACTGAAGTAATATCTAATAGAATACAATAAAGTTATCAACTGTTATCACCCAGAAAACATTTCCCCAAAGGAAAATGTGCAAGGATAGGAACAGTATTTTATATAAGTCAACTTAAAGCATTGTTAAATATGTAAAGACATATCATTAAAATAAAAAATAAAGTTTAGATTACTAAAGGGATTCATCAGTCATAGTCAAATTAATATTATTTTTACTTGGGATATGATACAATGAGAAGAGATTCTCTCCTCTACTCTGTCATTCCTAAAGCTGAAACACATGTCTAATGGGAGAAAACATTGAGTGAGCTTAAATTAGATACATTTATTTTTGTTGCTGTTATTGTTGTTGTCAATATTGGAGCTTGAACTCAGGTCTCAAGTTTGTTCAGAGTTTTTCAGACTGTTCTGCTGGGTTTGTCTTTGAACCAAGATCTTCTAGGTATCAAGCTTCTGAGTAACTAAAATTAGGCCCATTTTACAATACACTTGGCCAGTAGTCTTGAAGAACTTTGCCAGATAAGGGGATTAGGTAATGAAATTATAAATGCAATGTTGTATTCCAGAGTGATTTCTGGAATCGGTAAAGACCAATGTAAAGAAAAGTGTGCTCTAAATGAAAACCTATACTTTAGTTAATAGTTTAGTTAGTGTCAGTGTTGATTCTCTAGCTTTGATAAATGTGCTTTTGTTAGCAGTAGGGAAAATTGGACAACAGGTACATAGACATTTATCTGTATTATTTACTAACTTGAAGTAAATCTATAATCATTCAAAAATACAGAAGCTTTTTAAAAATAAAATGAGCCATTACTTTGACTTTTTTATGGACAAAAATTGGAATACTTGAAAATGAAAAATGTGGGAGAGGGTGTGCAAATATAGAATCCCTTATGTGCTGGTGGTAGAATCATATTCTAGAAGGAAATACAACTTGCCATGAGCCAACAGTTTCCTTCCTGAATAACTATAAGAGAACATCTTGCACTCCAAAGAAACACAGTGATTTTAAATATATATAAAACAATGTATCACTAGTATTAGTATTTGTAGTGGCAGGTACTCACTTTTTGTACTGAATGTACTAAGTTCTGTATATTCACATCAATGAATGCTACCACATAGCATTAAAGGAAACATGTAAATTTCTCACATCCATGAGTGTTGAAAATATAGGCTGAATAATCAGAATGAGTTATAAGTGTAATTTATATTACATTTGTAATGTAACATATGAAATACTTCACATTTTTTACAAGAATGCATACAACTCAAATTTCATACAGTTAAATGTGTTAGTGTGGTTACTGTGACATTCAGCACATTGGAGTGGAAAAGCAACTTAAGACTGGTGATTATCAGCCAAGCACTAAAATCACCATGAAGAAACCAAGTACAACAGGCCACAGAGGGGTAGGTTCTATTGAACTCCCCATACTAAATGTTGTGTTTTTGTTTTAAGGTTTTGGTTTTCTGGGGACTGGGTCTTGCTATGCAGCCCAGGCTGGCCTTACATCTTTCACCTTTACCCTGAAGTTTTGGGATTCAGGCAAAATGATGATATTGTAATTAATTATTTAGCAAATTTCCTTAGTTTTTCTTTACTTAAATTTTACTTCATTTTTAAAGAGAGATATTAAATCCACTCAAACATTTCAAAATATCAAAATATCAAAAATATCACTTTTGTCTTATGCCTAAAGTTTGGTGACTAAACTAGGTTTATACTTACATTTTAGGTTAAAATGTTAAATTGTGCAATTGGAGTTATGGCTAAGGTAGCTTAATGCCAACCTGGAGTGAAAAGAATGTCAAATTGTACATGTATTATTTTGAATTAATCCCAATTTTATCTGTATATTTCAATATCCAAACATAACTTAAACACTGTTGATGCTACCCATATCCATGCAAGATATCTAAGCCAAATAAAATGTTTTAGTATCTATTGTTCTCCCCACACACACACACACACACACATCCTGTAGCAATGGGCCAACAGTTTAAATTTCTTTTAAGGACCATCTTATCTTCAGGGGGGTCTGGAGGGTGTAGTTGCAGAGGTGGGAGGGAAGGGATAGTAGCCCGAAAACAAAGGAGGAGGCAACAATCCTCAATAAGAAATGTACTCATACCTTACTCATGTAACTGTAACCCCTCCTTACAGTATTTTTACAATAAAAAATGTACAAAAATGTTTTCAGGGTGTCTGCTTTGACTCTGAGGTCTGTGATCCATTTGGAGTTGATTCTGGTGCAGGGTGATATATACGGATCTAGCTTTAGTTTTCTACAGGTGATTAACCAATTTTGCCAGCACCATTTACTGAAGAGGCTGTCTTTCTTCCATTCTATTTTTTTTAGCTCCCTTATCGAAGATTAGGTGGCTATAGGACTGTGGGGCTCATTTCTGTATTTTCTATTCTATTCCATTGGCCCTCAGGTAAAAAAAAAGAATATATGCATATTCAGGAACAATAAATAAATAAGTAATAAGTTTCTGTCCTCAGAACAACTGTGGTATGACACCATTCTTTCTGTTGGCTCCAATAAGAGAACTAGTATATATTTTACCTTTAAATTTAATTTTATTATCAAGGTGATGTACAAAAGGCTTACTATTACTTATAAAAAGTAGTGAGTACATTTCTTGTCAAACATTGTTAACCTCTCCCTCATTTTTCTCCCACTTTCCCATCCCCCCAATACCCCTTCTCCAAGTTGCAAAGTTCATTTCCAACATACTGTCTTATGACAGTTGCATGGGTTCGCCCTTTGTCCATTTTAACTCCAAACAAAATGTTATCAAAAGAATGTCCTTATGGATTTTTTATATTCCTTTGTAAATGGAAACATCTTTTTACTTGCCAAAGACATTTCTAAATGACTAAATGATTCTGAGTTTATTATTAAAAATATAATTTATGAATATCTTAGTTCATCTTCATTGTGTTTCCATTAGGAAGCATTCATGATTTAGCGATATTATATATGCTAGTTAATTCCATCTTAAGGCATTTATTTCTGCTCTCTGGATAGACATAAATTTTAAATCATAAATTCATTCAAACATAATTCTGTGAGCATCTTGAAGTCAGCATGAAATGAATAGTAAGGGAATTTGTTTAAATGCTGAAAAGTGAAGTACATTTTTCTTGCTTTCCTACAATTCATATAAGATTAATCTTTATTACATTAAACATTTTTGTTATATGATATAATTTTTAAAACCCTAGATGCTTTTCTACAAGCACTTTACTTGCACAGGTTAACATTTCAGTAGTTCAACAGTAATTAATGGTTTTCATAATTAACCTAAATACATGTGATTATGGGATTTTCAACCTGTAATTACATTGCCTATTTAGGAAATTATGATGCAGAATGAAATAATTATGAAAGGTGATGACTTTAAATCAAATGTATCCTAAAGTATTCTTTGTTTACTTAGTAGCATATGTGATTAGCAAAATTACATAGTATTCTCTCCTTCCCAGTTATGGATTTTTGAAGGAAAGCAGGTGACTTGTAGGCAGCACTGACCTTTCCCTTCAAGGTTTGGAAGAACCCACTATCCCCAACATGCAGAAGAGTGTTTACCTCATTCTGATTTTGATAGAAAAGTAACAAAAAAGCATATATGAGGAAGGACACATTGCTCATCAGAATGTTGTCACAGTTTAGTAAAATTGTACCCACTTTTCTATTTTGGTTTCTGAAGTCCACAGGTCTTCATGATTCCTGGAATTATATATTAAAACATCTTAAATGTGAAGAAAAGAGAGTAATTTTCTCTCCATAATTTGCCTTATATCCTTCCTGTTGAAGGAGTTCTACATTCTTGTGGCAGAACACCATCCAGAGTGTTCTCACTCAAAGTCATAGCTGCTTCCCAGAGCCCAATCTGAACTTCTACAGGAAGGCCCATTCAGACACCTGTCCTTGGTGTACAAAAGCTCAGTAGTTTGCATTCAATTGACAATAACATATATCTCATCAGTCTGTTGAGAACAAGATAAGGAAATGTTTATATGATGGACTTTGGAGTTGAAGATGAAAAGGGATTTTTTAAATACAAAAAATAAGGTATTTGTGATTTTTTTTTGCTATTTTCATTAGAAGCAACAATGATAAAATTAAGTGTATTGTCAGTGTACCTTCTCTTCTGAACCATAAGTATTTTCCCAGAGAAAAGTTTGCTGTGTTAAAGTGCTCCTCTTTCCACATCTACCTCAGTGGGGCAAGAAAATATCTCTTGCTCTTTTCTGTGTTCTCATTATGTGTATATTTAAATACACACACATATACATGCAAATATACCATTTTAGTCTGAGCCATAGAAATGAGGTTTTCTTCATTAGATTGAGAGTACTTTCAAGTAAGAGGCCATAGGTTTCATTTTCCTTCCCTACTATTTATTTATTTATTTTTTTGGGGTCCGGTCGTGGGGCCTGAACTCTGGCCTGGGCACTGTCCCTCAGCTCTTCAGCTCAAGGCTAGCGTTCTACCACTTGAGCCACAGCGCCACTTCTGGCTTTTTTCTTTTTGCATATGTGGTGCTAAGGAATCGAACCCAGGGCCATGAGCATGCAAGGCAAGCGCTCTACCACTGAGCCACCTTCCCAGCCCTCCTTCCCTACTATTTATTAAAGTTCCTGTCATATAGTAAGTAATAAGTATTTATTGGTTGAATGAATAGGTAACCAGGTAAATTTTCCTTGGATAGCTAAGTATTATTCTACACCTGACTTCTTATAAATTCACAAATGAAGTCATTTGAAACTCAGAAAAGCAATAAAAAAAATCAAAATAATAGTTGTACTCTATGTCTAAATGAAATACATTCTTGGTACACAAATCTATCTTACTAATTTCAGAAAGATTTTTTAAAATTTCAAGTCACTTGGATATGTATGGCCATAACCCAAAATCTAAACACCACTTTACTAGTCTAAATAAATTAACAAATAAAAGGCTTTCCTGGAATCCCCTCTCTCCCCAAACACAGCTGTTTTACTTCACCTTTTAAAGACATTAATTGAAGGATTGCTATTCTTTCCAGCATTTCTATTCTTCAGTAATCCACAGTGGAACAGAAAGTACTTTAGGACAGACAGGAAGATGATCATGGGACAAGATGGTAATGTATCACAGTGTTACTTTCTGTAAGATGCAAACCAGATAAAAAATACCTGAGACTTAAAGAAATGGTTAAGAGGGGATATAATTATTAGTCAACAAGAAGTAAGTCTAGCTGGAAGAGTCATTGGAATCATCTTCATTTTTTATGTAAGTAATTTTTATTTTTTTATTGTAAAGGTGATGTACAGAGGGGTTACAGTTACATAAGGCAGATGTTGAGTACATTTGTTTTGAGAATCTTAAGACACTTCTTTTGGCCTGTCACGGGGCTTGAACTCAGAGCCTGGTCACTGTTCCAGAACTCTTTTTCTCAAGGCTAGTGCTCTACCACTTTGAGACATAACACCACTTCCAATTTTTGAGTGGTTAATTGGAATTAAGAGTCTCATGGGAACCTTTCTGCATAGCTTTGAACCATGATCCTCAGATCTCAGCCTCCTGAGTAGCTAGGATTATAGGCATGAGCCACCAGTGTCTGGCCTTTACATACTTTTTAATGTGGGTTTTTTTTGGGGGGGGTTGTTTTTGTTTGTTTTTTGTGGTTTTTGTTTGTTTGTTTGTTTGTTTGGTCAAGGGGCCTGTCCCTGAGTTCTTCAGCTCAAGGCTAACACTCTACCACTTGAGCCACATCACCACTTCCAGCTTTTTCTGCTTATGTGGTGCCTAGGAATTGAACCCAGGGCCTCATGCGTGCAAGGCAAGCACTCTATCATTGAGCCATATTCCCAGCCCCTACTATGTGTTTTTAAATTTTAGTCTTTGAGAAAATTCTTACCAATTCCAACATAATTTAATGAAATTCATTGGTTTTTTTTTAAAAAATTCTTAAACTTTTGTTCTCTTTCTTTCAGAGTTTCTATCATAGGAATAACTGATCCTGTTTTAACTGAAGAACGTGCTCTAACAGAATTCTTTCAGTAAGGGAATTTTCTAGATTTTCCAAACCTTAGATTTTTATTTGTGGTTCAGTAAAACATTTACATAGCATTCCTTCTCTACCATGTTCAGAATAATAATCCATGTCAGCAGACCTTGTAACTCAGTGATACTGTCTTAATGCTGGCTACATCATCAGAAGCATGGACATGGTAGCCACTGCTTTCCTTCAGAATCAAAGCTCTCAAATGTTGACCTAGGGAAACAAATTGGGAAACTGGTGACTCATTACTTTTGGCTTTCTGCAAATCAGCATGTTAGAAGGCTAACAAACAAATAGAGACAACGATCTTAACAGTCATCTGTCTCAATAGCTACCTATGTCAATATTGTTTGTCTGGTGAAACTGCCAAACCATAGTTTACTTTACCAATGAATTCAGGAGTCAGTGTCAAAAATGGCTCCTCTGGGAAGGGCAAGGGATGATTCTTCCTTTGGCAGACTGATTGTTATCTTGGACAAGTGCGGAGGGGAGGAGAGGAGATAGGATCTGGTAAATTGTCTTTCCAGATGGTTTGCAGAAATTACTGCTAGCTGAGAGTCTGAAATAAATATTATATTGGCCTACATACTCAAGACAAGACTGCTGACTTACATGGGCCTAGCAAGATGTTAGTTCTTAGAACTGTGCAGAAGGTTAAGGTTAGAATACAAAAAATATATATATTTCTAATAAAAATGATTCTATGAGGTGCTGCCAAGATGTACCAGAACATTGACATTTGCCCTTTTTGAAATTGCAAGTAAAAGTTTCTTTCAAGCTTACCTTTGACTTTATAACTAGAATTGTGCATATGATAAAAGAGAACTAAGCAAACTCTTCTATATTGAAACACTTTTGAGTATAATGTGATAAGGTTTTCTGATAAGATAAAAATGTCTTAGGAACAACAATCCATTCCACACACCAAACTCTTAGAAGGACGGGTTTATGTCTTATCTGTATGTTCTTCACAATAATTAGTCTTCATCCAGTTATACAGTAGGTGATTACTGAGCATCTGAGGATTTGAATCAAATCACTATTATGTGTGTAGTATGTAATAAAGTATTACGTGCTATTAAACTCCAAAGGAATATATGGGTCAGGAAGCTAGGAAAGACATCAAAAGCCTACAATTAAAAAGTTGAATAAAGTTGTTTAGTTTTGTAAGTTTAGGGAGGGAAAGACTAATAAAACTGAGGCTTTTTTTCAGAAAGAAATGCTATTTCTTTGGCCAACCAATTTAATGAACCTAGGGTATCTGTTACAAATGCAAAACTAGAAAGCAAAGCAAATAAGTTGATGTCAGGTCAACAAATCCTCTCAGTGACAGGTAGATAACTAGGATTTTGGCGGGGAGAGGTGGGATAGATAGAAATTATTTAAAGATTTGGGTCACTTATGAAATTAAAAAAAGAGTAATAACCTTAAACAATTTTAAACTTGAAAAGGGAATTATTTCTGTTTAATGTATAGATCTAGGAGGATTAATGAGTAGCAATCATGGAAGGAATTTTGCTTAAAGGGAGAAATATATAACAGTTTGATTTAATTGAACATGGCACAGAGCAACTTAAAAAAGAAACATTTCCCCCCACTCATGGCTTTGAAGATCTTGTTCTTAGTGGGCTCTATTATAAAATATGTACCAAGAAAATATTCAAAAACATATGTGATTCCAGATATTTGAAATGGAATGTAGGAAGTGGGGGGAGATTCTTGACATGGAAGATCCCCCCATAGGCTACTAATGAGTTTAAAGTTTCATGAGGAAGCCCATACCATTCTATCAATACTACTGCTCCTCCCCCAATCTGTCAATAAACAATGCAGAATGGAAAAGTAGGCTGGTGAGTGCAAATGAGAGTAAAGGGAGAGCACTCACCAGCCTACTCTTCCAATCTGCTTTCTTCAGAGATGGGTTCCTCTTAATTCTTTTTAATAAGTAAATACACAAGAATGATGTCATTTGTACTGCTAAGGGCATGTCAGACTTTCCTGCAGCAATATGATCTTCTTCTTGATCATGATTTTTGAAGGTTGGACATGGAAACACTATTTGGAAACATACTTTGGTTTTAGCTATCTTTAGACCTTGATGCATGCTATTGATTCTCTCTAAAATTTCCTCAGAATTCTTCACTCAGTGGAAAGAGCTAACTCAACTCAACAGCTAGAGCCACATGGCCTTCAAAGCTTTATCTCAGTCCCCTCAGGAGCTGGGGTTCAACCAGAGTCCTTGTCACATTGGATATTTCATATATCCTGCATTTCTCACAAGCAAATGAGTGTGTTTTCTTTGTTCTTGTAGCTTGTCCTTATTGCTTCCCTCCATCTAGCTCCCAAAACTAAGGTTATAATTATCATTCATGATTTACAAATGAAAACCACAGAAATGACAAAGATTCATGGGTAACCAGGTTAAACCATTCAGGTGAGTAAGAGGGAAGGATGGATTAATCTTCACAGTGCTAACTGGAGCTTATTCCTACAGCTGGTATAACATGTCACATCGAATCATCCTGAGTCATTTTCCTGGATGTCATGCTCAGCAGACTGTGCATGGCATAGAGTTTTTATTTAACATATGTTCCTTGAATTAGTTCAAATTATCACTGTCTTTTAAACAGCTAATGCAATTTAATAATATAAATTATTATTACAGTTTTAGAGTAGAAATAAGCAAACAGATGTGGGTCAGTGAAGGTAAGCAATGATATTTAAAACAGACATTAATCACATCCCCTAAAATAAGTGGCAGCAAATTACAAGTCAATGAATAAAAATATAGCCAAACCACAGGTGGTTTGCTTGGCTCAAAATGTGCCTACAACACTTTTTAGTATCATGTTCAAGCTGCCTTTTCCAACCCTACCACACCCCACTGATTTATAGCAGACATTTTTAACACGTTTAAGTTAACTTCTTGGCCTATTGAATTTTGTTAGCCCTCTGCTACATATAATTGGTCTTGACATGATGAACATAATCTGTCTACTTTTCCGTCTAAGTATTTTAAAAATTCCATTTCCTTATTTAAATTTTCTTCATTTAAATTTAACTTTTCATTTAACTAAACAAGCTTTACATTCCTGACTAAAAGTAATGCCCATATAGGAACTTCTATTAGCAATTAATATAGTAAGGTACTGCTTCAGCAATGTTGGAGGGGGCTATTTGGGTTATTTAGGTTAGACAGAAAATTTTATGGTGTTATTGCATAGAACATCAGAGACATGATTTCTTTTTACTTGTCTCACTAATTGTTTTGCTACTTATTTAGCTTTTTGGAGGCATAGTTTATCATTTAAATGTAGAAGTTGTATACATTGTATTCATTTTGAAGAGTTTGGACATAATGTACATATCAATAAAACCATCACTATATCCAATATAAGAAATGCAGATATTTCTTTGAAAAACATCCTTGTGTGTTTTGGGTGTTTTGTTTGCTTGTATGATTGCTGGCTGTCATGGTGTGGATTTTTTATTACTATTTCTTTTACACAAAAGCTATTAACTTGAGCTTTTTCCTATAACTTATTTTAATTCTATAACATTATATACACATGTATAAATATTATGTTGTATAATAGACCTCAAAAGCTTATTCACCTCACACAGAACAGACTATACCCAATGCAAACCAATTCCTCATTTTCCCTCCACTATGCTCTCCTCAGCCTCTATGAAAGTGGCTATTTTAGATTTTACATAAGTGGAATGGTTTTGTCCTTCTGGAAGTCAGTTTTTCGCTTTCACATAATGTCTTCTTCATTTCTCTATATTGTCACTAATGGGAGGATGTATTTGTTTTTTGAGGCCCACTGATATTCTATTGAGTGTACATACTATGTTTTCTTTATTCATTTGGCAATGGATGCTTGGTTCATTTCTGTATCTTGTGATTGGACACGACACTGTAATGAATAAAGGTGTAAATATCTCATAAGACATACAAATAGCCACAGACTACATAAAATGTTTGCTACTAGTCATCAGGGGAATGCAGATCAAAGTGAAATGGGTTACAACTGCATATGTGTTACAATGACTATTGAAAAGTAAAGATAATAAGTATTGGAAATGATATGAAGAAAAAGAAATCATCATAAACAGATAGTAGTAATATAAGTTGGCATACATTATTAGGCAAAATGCCTAATATATCATACAGTATATCATACAGTTACTGTATGATATAGCAACCTTCCTTACCTGTTGATGTGATATATAGCTTGCTGTTAGTTAAGTACTTTGAACTCTTGGGGAAATATTCCTTCTGATCTGTGCTGGCTACATGAAGTCATAGTACATTCACTATGTAATTAAGAGCATTCTGAAATAACTAAAGGAACAAAAATGCAAACAATAACAAAAAGAAATCCTTTAGTTCTAAGAAATATGTTGTTTCTGTGTAAAATGCAACCATATGAATTGAATATGACAAGTAGAAGTTTAGTTTCTAATGATTGTAACAGGATGTATACAGAGTGTCAAAACCTCTCTGGATTTCCTTCTGAAAGTTAGAATCTGATAGATTTTGTGCAATACTCAATTGGCCCAAAATTGAAAAAAATAAAAAATTACAATTCTTACAACAGAACTGAATTGATGACTTACAAGCTTGTTATTTGTTTTGTTTTTCCACTACTAAAATACCAAGGTTTTTATTATTTTGACTTTTTATATCATTTTTGAAATATCCCAATTTCCTGAGGGCGGTAGGACTCAAACCCATAATCGGCAAAACACTCAGTCCAAAGCACTCAGTCAATCGGGCTAGGAGTCTTTATTAGCCATGGCAACCGCTCCTGACTGTATGGGGACGGTGAAAAGTAGCAGTAAAGTCAAATGGCTCAGGGTAGTTAAAGGCAAGATCCATGGGGGGACGGGAGGAGTACTTGCATGTGGTCAGTGGTAGTTTTGTAATCAACAAAGAAGCAGGGCTAGCAGTTAGTGATTACAGGTGGCAATTACAATCCCAGTAATCTACGCAATGTTATCAAGGCAAAGTTCTTATCCCGGATCTTCTTTTGGTTCAGTTCCTGGTTTGGGGTTTTTTGAATTGACCAGAAAACATTCCAAACTTCTTACTTATCACACCCAAACCACCTTCCAGGTTTTCTGGCTCTTTCTGAGTTCACTGTTATTTACCAAATTCCAGTAACCTGATGTTTAAATCCTAATTTACCTCGGCCTTTATCTCTAGACTTCTCCTTTTAAAGACTATCCTGGAGTTTTTCTCTCCTGGGAGATCCTGCCTTTCAAGTTTGGCCCTATTTTTACTAACTTTGCAAATTTCAATAAATGCCAGGCCAAAGTTTATTCCATTCCTTGGGACTATACATAACCTTTTTTCAGGTTACCTGGGACTTGTTTGTCCCTGTTAAATTGCATTTTTCCTCCGTCTAATTAATACTCTATTTAACGCGGTTCTAACAACTTTGGGGAAAGATATTTACTCTAACTTTTTGGAGGGATTAAATTTGTGGAAAATGGCAACCTAGATTCCATTAGTTTTCTAAAGATTAAGTGGATTAAAATTTGAAGAAATATAAGAAAACAAAGAAAATACATGTACTTGTTGAAGAGAACTCAGTTGTGAGGAACAGAGAAGCTACCACTTAAGAGGCCTTATTGGGAGTCTTTTCTGAAGAGCCAGTGGACCACTGGTAGACTTTTGTCTCAAAGACCAGCAACTGCAAATGCATCTAGCACAAAGCAATATATATATATATATACATACATATATCTATCTATCTATCTATGCCAAAACCACATAAAGTGTGAGGAATTTATCCTAACAAAGTGTTATATAGAAGCAAAGAAAACCAGATGAGGACATTTAAACCTAATAAAGGCATTAAATACAAGCAAAGAAATCCACTTAAGGAAACAATCAGGGGAAATCCAGGCCCAATTATCTATGGGAATTAAGACTTTCCTTCAGCTTAACAACTCAGGATACATCTGTAATCCAAAAAATGTCCTCCATTACTTCTACAGCTTTTCAGAACTATGTAGAAAGCTCCGTCCACGCAGCAAGGCACCAAGATGGTTGTAAGGACAAGGCATATTGCTTCAAGGCATATTGCTTAGACCCAGTCTCCTTACTTTACACTGACATGGTAATCCCTTTCAGAAAACATACAATTATTTTAATAGGGCATGTGGAGTTTGGCCTCCACTGTGTTCTTTTGAGGCAAGTGCTCTAGCACATTAGATGTGCCCCTAATCCTTTTTGGTTCCAGTTATTTGTGGATAACATCTTAAGATTTTTGTCCTAGGCTGGCCACAGACCAAGATTGTCCTTTCTCCGTCTCCCAAGTAGTAGGGGCTGCAGGTATGCATGACCATATCTGGTTCTCATAGTGTCTAATATTGTAATGCTTAGCATCATTTGTTTATAAATAAACTCAAGAAATCTCATTTTCCTCTTTAGCTTTTATTAGGGTCCAGGTTGCACCATTGTGCTGTTATTTATCCAAGATAAGGTCTTCAAAGTTATCTTCTTTTTCACTTTGAAGCTAACCTATCTATTTAGATAATGCTCTCAACTTATTGCAATTTTAAGGCTTAATTCTTTCATTCAAATGAGGCCTCTTCTCTTTAAATCTCCATCACATTTCTTTATCACTTTCTTACCACACACACACACACACACACACACACACACACACAAAGATAAACACATATAGGAGAAGAAACTCCAGAGGAGTCAATATTGCTTGCTTTCATGTCATGGCTCAATTTATCATACACAAAAAGAAAAAAATCTATACTTTTTTGCTTTATAGGAAAGTTTAGAGAGCTAAATTGAAAGGAAAACATTCTTGCACTTAGAAAGTTCTACATGCTCAAGAAATATCTTTTATTTTCTTTGGTAATCTATGTAGTGGATTCATTGTCATCGTCATCATCCCTTGAAAATACGATATGGGTTATTGTATGAGCTTGCTTTTGCTTCTTCAACAAGTAGTCACCTTCATTAAAAATTGCATTTGGTGTTGAGTAAGTTGACATGGTTGCCAGTCACAATGGATGGATCAATTTTAACAATAAATGGAACAGAAAAATTATTTAGAGTTATTATTTCCCAAATAACATTAGCTTCCATGAATAGGTGTACAAAATAAATTATTTGTACACATAGCTGTCTAATTAATTTGTCTTCCCAGTATTACTTAGCAGATATACTGGTATGGAGTTGGCTTCAAAACAAGACTGTTGAGTGAAGCTAATTATGTCAGAATTCTGACATAGTGTCATTTAACAGTCCCTAAGCATGGATAATACATTTTTGAAAAGAATCTGTCTATATTCATTTTCTAGTAGGCCCTGAGTCTTTTAGTAAAATAAACTATTAATCTCCCCATATTACTAATTTCTTTTACTTTTCACTCCTTCATTCAGATATTTTATACTGAGCATAGATTGTGTGATAAATGTTATTTCCTTCAGATCCCCAAAATATAGGTGAAGTTATTGCCTAGAGCCTCCATACAAACTTTCTGCACCTGGCAGCTTGTTAAAAATGTAGACTCTCTGGTTCTTAACAAGCCCTCTTCAATTGGAACTTGCATTTTAACAAGTTCCCCAGTGTTTTATTATAGACATGGAAACTACTGGACTCTACCTAAGAATCTTGTGTTTATAAAAACACAGATGCTTACCATTAATGTGGATAACAAATAATTTTGAGCATCTTAAATAATTCTCTGTAACTCAATATGTTTTTTGAATATTTAGATGAACATTTCTAGAAGTACCATGTAACATTTCCACAGAATATATGTTAATGATATTACGGAAATTCTATACTATAGCCTTTGTGATAAAGAAAAATAGTAAGATTGTAAACCTTTGCTTTGGGCCCTTTATTGCTATCTTTTATTGTTTCTTTCTTTAAAAATATGTTCCTCATGAATTTTAATGATGACAGATTTTACATGAAAGTTCAAAGAAAAAGATATTACCCAGAACAAGAGACATTCATTTTTTCTCCAAGTCATACTTAAATCAGAATTTCAGTTCTATTAGTAAATAGACATTTCTATCACCTGAAATGTAACAGCAAGAAGAGAGTTCTGTACAGAAGGATATTAAGAACCCAACACATCATATGAGTCATGTTGGGCCAAAGTAGATAATCTAGAAAATTCAAAGTGAAAGCCATGGGTTTAAGAGAAAAGCGGAATCACAGGCAGCGCTGGATGAGATGGCAAATCAGAAGGCATCATCAGGAGCCTGAATCAAAAGGAAACTTCAGGTAAAAATGAACTTCAGTCTGGGTACCCAGTGGGGCTTGCTCACTAGAAGAAGAGACAAGAAAGCACCAAGTATCAAAGGAACCTATGTATATTGGGCTTAATGTGCTAACTGATAATCTCCATCTTAGGAAGGAACAGGGAACATCCCAGTGTGTACTGAGGTAGGAGCTTTGACTTCCAGTATAGGCAAGGAGTTGCTAATGTTCCTTGTGTAAATGACCAGGGAATAGTGATGTGTTCATACTAAACCTCCCTATAATAGTTGTAATCAGATCAGAGGGAGAGAAAAGTAGCCTCTAGTGTCATCTTTATGTGTATTGATGTCACAATCCACTCTTTAAGGTGTTTGAAATACAATTTTTTTTGTATATCTAAAATTTATGGCAGGAAAATTTCTTAAGTGTATTTCTTAGGTGGCATTTCCTGGATTAAGGGTCATGAAATCAAATCAGCAATAAATTAGAGAAAACATAAAACACCATGGGTACTGTGAAAATGGCTCAGGTCCAAGAATAGCATGCTCAAAAGCAAGCACTTTACACTCTTTAAACCCTCCTAAGTTTTCAACACTTTTTTTGTACTTTTTAAAGGAAACCTCTTGGATATACATCATAGCAGGGACTTTCTGTCCCCTTGGGTCTCCTGGTTTCCTTACTTATGTATTGATTTAAGAGCTGGCTGAAACAGGCTGACTACATGACAGGTAGAATGCCTTTTCAACAAACTTAACAGGACACAAACACTGCCACATTTACCCATACTACATTTAGATTGAAGCCTGTTGTCCATGTGAACCAGCGACGCATAAACAACTAATAAAGATTTCTTTACAGACTCTGCTTCCATAAAGGAACTGTGTAGCAGATTCTGCACAAAGAAAATCAACATTACTATTCCTAAACTTACACTTTCAGCTGAAACAATTTAGCCAGTCTATTTACTACACTCAGATTCTATCTTGCCCCAATGGCCTTGGCTTTTGAGCCTTTCCTTCCATGTTCACATTCTGATTATTTGTCAAAATAAAATGCGAGGGGCTGGATACCGGTGGTTCACGCCTGTAATCCTAGCTACTCAGGAGGCTGAGATTTGAGGATCATGGTTCAAAGAAAGCCTAGGGGCAGAAAAGTTCGTGGGACTCATCTCCAATGAACCACTAGAAAACCGGAAGTGGTGTTGTAGCTCAAGTGGTAGAGCACTCACCTTGAGCTGAAGAGCTGAGGGACAGTGTCCAGGCCCAGAGTTCAAGCCCCACTACTGACAAGAAAAAAAAATCAAATGCAAGTTCCTGCTTTGGGGCAGGAACCCCTCCAACAATTGGAAGCAGGCTTTTCCTTCTTCCACAGAGAAAGCCTCATCCACATCAGAAAGATGGTAAAAGGTATTAACCCACTATATTTATTATACCCATCCTTTTTGGTGTGTAGTTGTAATTTAACCAGCACCACAGAGCCCTGTCAGCTCTGCAGGTCAGTTACCTCCAGCTCTGCAGGTCACTTACCTAGCTCTTTCTATCAGAATGAAATAGCAGACATTCCACCTTCATCTTTTTTTGTTTTGTTTTGTTTTGTTGGTCATGGGACTTGAACTGTGGGCTTGGGCGCTGTCTCTGTGCTCCTCAGCTTAAGGCAAGCGATCTACCGCTTGAGCCACAGCACCACTTCTGGTTTTCTAGTGGTTTATTGGAGATAAGAGTTTCACAGACTTTCCTGCCCAGGCTGTCTTTGAACTGTGATCCTCGGATCTCAGCCTACTGAGTAGCTAAGATTACAGGAATGAGCCACTGGTGCCCTGCTAGCCTCTTTATCACACCAAAAAGACCCCTACTTATATTTAGTGATAAACCATCATCCAATCAGTGTTAGATGAGCAAATTAACTATAATGTATAAACAGCATTTCAAAAGGACAGACTAATTGTAAGTAAACCAAGATAACAATGGATATTGCTGGTAGAAGTACATGACCAAAAGAAATCTGCTATTTTGCAATTAAGTTTTTTACTGGAATTCTGAAGAATGTACAGTGCAGAGATGCTCAAAACCAGTGCTAGTGAACAATACAGAGGATGAGGGTATAGCTTAAAGTATCTTGAGTCCAGCTAACAGAGGACTTACCATATCTGAGTTTCCAGGGGAGCGAGAAAGTTTTGGGAGGTGGGTTGCTGTCAGGATCCTTAGGTAGGCTGAGTCCCTGCCTCTAATGAAGTGAGCATCACTATAGCAGGCCTTAAATATTCTAGCATTAAATCCGATAAAGAAGAATCCATGTTTCAAACTTCTTAGCAAAATACATGAGGTCATTCTGGTTGCACTAGTGTTGATTTGGTTATTAGATTTTTGCCAGTACTGGGACTTGAACTCAGGGCTTGAGTGTCACTCAGCTTCTCTCTGCTCACTGATGGAACTCTACCACTTAAGCCATACCTCTACTTCTGGCTTTTTGCTGACAAATTAGAGATAAGAGTCTTATGGAATTGTATGCCTGGGCTGCCTCTGAATCATGATTCTCAGATTTTCCCCCTGAGTAATGCAGATTATAGTTATGAGTCATTGATGCACAGCTAGCTACAAATTACAAAAATTAATGATGTCATAATCTGACTCATACATCTCCACCTGTGATATTCAGACTTCGTTAGACAAGGAGAAGGATAAATCGACAGTGAGGAAGCAATACCTGCCAGTTTGCCTGTCATTTCCGATAGAAGGTAAGCTACTAGAGGATAGGGATGTTGGTTCACAAACACAGCAAAGCAGTAAACTCAGATACATTGCTTATCAAATGATTATAAAATAATAAAAATGTATAATGATCATCCCTAGTGTCTTTGTAATTATAAAACTTAACATTGAACAAATCTATCATAATGATTTTGGAAAAAATGTAAAGGTTGTTATGTACATTACATACTTCCTACTCATTAAAGGTGTGTTAGGTAACAAAATAAAAAAAGATGTTCACCTTTTTTGGTAAATAAGGAAACTGAGGTTGAAAAAGTTTGTTTGCTTAAACCTATAACAGTGTTTTAGCCAGGATTCAAACCTCAGTGTTCTAACCCCTATTCTAATAATCTTCTCACCTGATTGTTTCCATTTGTCACATTTGGAAATTATAGTGTATGGAACCTCAGCCATCTGATTGCATTTTTAAAGTTGGTTTCTATAGTGCTTATGCAAAGTAGAATTTTTCTAGCATCTGTTTTCTCAAGAGCTTTATATAAACTATCCATTTTCCATATTCCAAATGAACAGCCAGCTTACAACAATAATTGAAATGATAGCTACTCTGAATGTGGACTCCATATTTCAATCTCCATATGCTGGGTGACATGTGAAAGCAGAACCAGGTACTTGTGGAGTGCTTGGTAGATGACCTGCAGGACAAGAATTATATTCCCAATGGAACAAAGGAAATCGAGGAGTGGCAGTAAACAAATCACTTGGTAAAATGTGTTTCATCTTCCCTACCTGACCCTTTGCTCTCATTTTGTCATCCATCTATCTCCTCTGGCTTCTGACCTGCCAGGGCCATCTGGATTTTGAACTCCTACAATATTTGGAATGACTTCTGCTCGCTGGAACATGCTAGTTATTGATTCAGCTCCTCATTCTTTAAATTTCCCACTCAGCATGCCACTCACTTTTACCTCTCCTCTAAGGTTTTAGAAACAACTCCTGGCTCCAAGTTGCTATGACTAACCTGGCATGCTTGCCCCTGAATTTGATATTGAACCAACCCTGTCATCTGGCACATGCAACTATTGAGTTTTGATTTGAATACTGCAATTATGCCTCTTGCTCATTTGTTTGAGATCACAGGCAAACCTCTGCAGAACTCTAGAGACAAAGAACAAAACGTAATCTGCATGCCAAGTCCCTTGTGAGTATCTGGAAATACCTTTCTTCATGTTGTCTTCATGCTCCATGAAATCTCAAGGGGCAGTGGTTGCTCAGAAACAAAACTGCAGACAAAGGTTCAGTCCTGCACGACTTCTCTGTTCATTTCCAGGACAGCTTTGTTATTTCATCTGTGATCCAGGATATTAATGAAGCAGCTGGTTGAGAGCTGAGGTTTCCATAAATGAAGGGAAGGAAACACTAACAAGGAACCCATTTACAGCAACTGTATGAACAGAGGACTAAGTTAATGTCAGATTTGAACTCACATTTACTCCTCTGCTATGGGTCTCTCCATTAGCATAAGCATAGCCATGTGTTACTACTACCATCAGAAGATGGCACAGCCATTAGTCGGAGGCTCTCAGCTGTTTGTGCTTTGTGCTTCCAAACATGAGAGTCTGGAATCATGTTCCATCCCTTATCAAGCAGTCACTAGAAATTAGAGTCCTAGTTAAAATCCAAGAGGGAGAGTGTTAGAAAGGGAGGGAGGGTGGAAAAGAGAGAGTAAGAGAGAGAATGGCAGAGGAGAAGGGAGTAGAAAATTGCCTTCTCATGTTTCACAAAATAAGGCTATCATAAGCCTCCTTCAGTCTAAAATAATGGCAGCTCATCTGATTGATATGACAAAACAATTACTAGGGATAATGAGGAAATTTTCAGGGTTGGATGAAGAAGCTGTTCACTTTAAGTTGTAGACCACCTTTCCCACTATTGAAACTTTTTTTCATATTCTTTTTTTTATTGTGAAAATACTGTACCAACAGAGGGGTTACAATTACATGGGCAAGATAATGAGTACATTTCTTATCAAGCATTGTAGCCTCCTCCTTTTTTTCTCCTTTCCATCCCTTTCCATCCTCCCCCTGTCCCCCACCTAATCCTCTCCGCTTCTCCCTGCCCCACCAAATTTGCAAAGTTCGTTTTCGACATAACAACTTGTACATCTCATTGTTGCAATGGGTCCACCTGTATCCCTATTTAAATGATTTGTTTTTCCCCTTCCCCTCCACAAATTATACTGACATCAAATACAGGGAAAGCAGGGGTTATACTGTGGGGGAGGGACATACAAAGCAACAAAGAAATAATCTTATAAGTGTGTTAAAAACAATTGCATGAAAGAAAAAAAACATTTGAATATATATCTTAGGGTTCATTTCCCTAACATCAACTTATCTGACCTTTTCTGCTTGACTCAGACATATACTAGATATTGCAAATAAGG
>NW_012267373.1:4363715-4418440 GCF_000151885.1 Dipodomys ordii | reverse complement strand
TGTGGCTCAAGTGGTAGAGCGCTAGCCTTGAGCTGAAGAGCTGAGGGACAGCACCCAGGCCCAGAGTTCAGGCCCCACAACCGGACTCAAAAAAAAAAAAAAAGAAATGTACTCATTATCTTGCCCATGTAATTGTAACCCCTCTGTATGGTATTCTCAGAATAAAAAAATATAAAAAAAAGATTCCACTCAATGATATCTATTGTACTTGATTCACATGGTAACTACTGGTCCATCTGTACCCTAGCCTATGGCCTTGTTGATACCTTTTTTTTTTTTTCTAAGAAGAAATTCATGTATATTTGGCAAACAGGGGAGGGAAATTTTGGTATGCATACGCTTGAACTCAGGCCTGGACACTGTCTCTGAGATTATTTCACTCAAGGCTAGCTCTCTATCACTTGACTCACTGCTTCATTTCCAGCTATTGTTTGTGTATGTTTTTCTGGAGGGGAGGGGGGTTGTTAATTGGAGATGAGAGTCTCACAAACTTTTCTGCCCTGGCTAGTTTGAAACTTCAAGATCTCAGCCTCTTGTGTAGCTAGGATTGCTGACATGAGCCACCAGTACCTGATCAGAGAGCTTGGTCCTTCTTTGATAGCTTTGAATTTTAAGAATTTACCAGCAAGTTTGGGATGAAGTTCATTTGTAAGAAACCAATGGTTTCTTAACCATTGAATCAAATACCTGAATGCATCAAATAGTTGCATCTGAGTTCTTTGGTTTGTAAACCAGGATATGTGTTTCTAGAATGGTTTTGGTGAAACAGAATAGTTCCTAGATAACATGTATTTTTTTTGAGTAGGAAGAGATCTCCAGGTGATTAAAAGTATGTTGCCATAAATGCTCTCAAAGATTATGTGATGTACTCCAGCCTGGCTGGGTCAATTTAATAACACTGAACTTGCTCTAGAGTCAGCCTATGAGTGAAATACTAATATATCAATTCAGATCAAACTAAATTACCGCCTTAAATTTCTAGGATGTATATTGAATTCCTGACTAATTTTTCCCCTCTGCCTCTCTTCTCTTCTTCATTCATTTGACTCCTGGCTTGTTTTTGTGTCATCGCCATGTTCCTGCAATATCATTAAAAAAGAGCATAACTTTGTTATTACTTCCCTGAGTTCTGCTTCCTGATCTCAACCGCTATGTTCTATCATGTTTTCCACATCAAATTCAGTAGAAATCTTTTAAAGGAGTTATATATGCTGGCTATGCAAATTATCTTAAAGCACAGCTGTGTGGAACAACACTGTACACACAGTTATTAACAAGGGTGAGGGATTAGAGAGAGGCTTAGCTGAGTGCTTCTGGCTAAGTTTCAATATAGTTCTTAAAAGGACAAGTATACAAATGCAAAGAATCAACCATTAGCCAGCAGGCAATTGTACAAAACACAGAAAAAGGGAAGACTTCCACTGCATATATGCAGTCTACTATAGAGCTGTTGTAATAAGAGAGCATAGCATCAGTAAGAGGATAAACACTGAACTTTGAAAAGAATCAAGAAACTGACCCACATGTACTTGGTCACCATATATTCAGTAATAACAGTATTTTTGTGCAGAATGATTATTTTGATACATAAGAAAAAATCTGGACCCCTTTTTCGTACTATATCCAAACACTCAATTCCACAATTATTACTGATATAAAATATAAGGCCTCTGTAGGAATAGGCCTTTGTACTTAATCATAATGCAAAAAGTAAAATACATGAGCCAGATGGTAACATTTACATTAAAATATAAACTGTTTATATTTCAAAACTATTTACCATGTTAGTATTGGAAGAACAATACAAATAGAAACCAAAAATGATGTCAAGAGGTATGTCCAAAAAACAGAAAGAAACAAACTCCTATCCAAAATATGTTAAAAAAAATTAAAAAAAACAACTAACAGCCAATTAAAAACAGAAGAAAATCCAACAGGAATGAAATAATAAAAGACTTCATGTTAGAAAGCATCAAATGGCCAATAAACTGATTCTATTTATTTTGACACTCCCTTTGAAAGTGTAAAACCAGTGCACACATACACATGGCTACAATGGGAAATTGAAGAGTCTAATTTTTGGCACATATGCAGAGCAACTATAGACTTCTGTGTTAAGTGGACGCAGAGAACTTGTAATGAGTGCATTCTCAACTTGAGCATAGTCATGTGCATGACTTTGAGGTTGTGCCCAACAGAGTCATTGACCAATGCTTACCAAAAGACCTGTACTAAACGTTAGTGGCAGCAGTATTCATAAAGATCCACACAAACTGAAGACTACACACAGAGTAGTCATACATCAGTAATATAGCAGGTAAATAAATCAGTGCATAGCCCATCAAAAAACAGTAAACAAATGAGATGAACCAGCAAGCAATTGTTCTCCACAATATAACTTAATAGTGAATTAGAGCTGGCTCACACCCACTAGCAAGAGTCAAAATTCGAATTCCACATTCAGAGATGAAAGGTTTGCATCTAAAATCGAACACAGTGGGTATACTTTGCCACAAAACAAACCAAAATGCTGCAAAACAGGTTTCTTTTTGCTTCCCCCCACCCTTTACAAGCTGATTTAGCACCATGCCCCTGTCTGTATTTCACAATCATGACACTAAGTGAAGAAATCTACGCAACCATAAAAGTACATGCTGGGAAGCTCCATTTTATAAAATATTAATGTAGTGCTGGAAATCAGGATCATGCATCATGGCCTGAGAAAGAGGGAGGGAGACAGAGAGAGAGAGAGAGAGAGAGAGAGAGAGAGAGAGAGAGAGAGAGAATAGGTACCTGGGAAGCAACATTGAAAGGCTTCTAGAATGTTAGAGTGATGTGATTCTGTAATATGCAATCTGGTTGAACAGGCAGGTAAAAAAAACTATTGATACTATGATATGAGTACTTCTCTATTGTATATTATACTTCAGTAATATATATATATATATATGTATAATATTGTTAGGATAATGGCTAACATCATTTCATTTCAAATGTGATAATGCTGATTCATAAGTAAATTTTGTTCTCCAACTCATCGGATGGAGAATATTTTAGCTTTGAAGACCAAACAACTGCAGTCATAGCTAATCAATGTTATTTTAACAAACATAGCCATAATCCATATATAAACCAGTAGATCTGATTGTGCTGACCAGGTTTTCCCTGTCTTAGCCAAACTTTCTGCTAGCTGGTATGTAATAAACTTTGTTATATACTATTGATTAAGGAAAGTTCTTTCAGTAATCTAATTCAATCTCAAAAACTCGTAAGGAAAAGAATAGATATTCCCAGAGAGCACAAAAGAGCTTCTCAAGCCATGGCTACCCATGAATAGACTCAAAACTTCTCAAATTGGAACTGCTCCAAATTAATGTGCCTTCCATTTATACTTTTCAAATAATCCATACTCATATAACTCAAAAAGATAAATGAGCACTTCATATTTGCAAGACAAGATTTTTTATGTTTTTTATTGTAAAAAATTGTGTACAGAGAGGTTACAGTTACATGAGTAAGGTAATGAGTACATTTTCTATCGAGCATTGTTACCCCTTCCTTTGTTTTCCCCCTACCATCCCTTTTCTCCCAACCGCCCCAACTCCACCCTTCCCCTCCAAGTTGTAAAGTTCATTTTCAAAATAGTGTCATGTACATGTCATTGTTAAAATGGGTCTACCCGTATCCTTGTTCAGCATTTTGTTATTTCCCTTCCCCTCCCTAAATTAGAAAAATGTATATACAAGATATACACAAGATGCAGGGCACCGACGTCAAATACAGTGAAAACAGGAGTTATACCATAGGGGAAGAACATACAAGGGAAACTTTAAAAAAATCACATAGTACATTTTAGATACGTTAAAAACAATAGCAAGAAAGAAAAAAATTGTGTTCCTATCTTGGGGTTCATTTCACTTAACATCATCTTATATAGTTCAAGACAAGTTTTAAGGAGGTCCTAAGTGTTTTCTTGCTTTGTACCAAGTAAAATTGTGTTTGTTAAACTTGGATATTTGGTCCTTTGCACAGGAGTTAAGGAGGAATAGGGTAACATTGATCAAGAGGCATTTGATTCATTAACTGCTTTGTTGAATGGCAACTCCTTTGTACAACTACTTAAAGATAACAAAATAGGAAGAAAATAAAAGAATAAGGTTTTGGCAGTGGGTTTGTTTGTTTTCTGGAGCTAAGAACCAAAATCAGGGCCTTGTACTAATTTAAGGAAGCACTCTTCTCCTGAGCTAAATCCCCAACCCTAGGAATAGGTATTTTTATTAAGAAAAAAATAACTATAATTCCAAGACAGGCTATTTGCATAGCTAGCCACTTCCAGAAGTTATTTATATTCAAATTTACAAGGTGATGATTATAGTTCTTTACAGAAGGCTGAAAGGAAAGGAAAATGATGAAGGCCAACCATCCTTATAGACCAGAAAGTTGTGAACATCAAAAAGCCCTCAGAGGTAAGTGGAACAAATGATCATTGTGGTATATGCTATCAAGATCAGGAGAAGGTACATCTTAGATTGTGGATGTTGTGGATTGAGTATGTTGACGGTCTTTATAAAGTTATGTGTGTGTATAGCTCACGGATCCTATCAATCAATTAATTAATGCAGAACTTCAAGTAAATGAATAAAAGAAGATATGGAAAGAAATGCCTCCCATGCTGAACCTAATGCAAAGCACAAAAATGTTAATGTGCAGAGACATAGATAGATTAACCAGAAAAGAGTTTCATTAAGAGTAAAAGCAGATGCTGTAATTACATTGTACAGCTTCATGTTCTGGGAACTAGCCTTCAGGAAGTACAAAGCAGCTGAAAAGGACTGGAACTGTAGGGTTTAAAACATTCTTGTATTACAAGATCTTTTATTTGTCATCCACCATGCATTGAGCACCAGGGCAGATCAAGCATGTGAAGAAAAGCACGATCACATAGAAAGGACCACATCAACAAGAACTGTGGTTAGGGCTGTCTCTGCTTCTAGTCATCAGTGGAGGGAAAATATTCCAAGCCTTGTTAAAAACAGATAGCTAATAAATAAGAATTACATCCGTGTGTCTTGCATTTTTAACTATGTGCTCAATATGTAGAAGAGGAATCAAAGATCTACTTAATTGCCCTCCTAAGGGCAAGAGAGATAGTTGTTTATTTTTGCCTATAACTATTCAGATTTTCTTCAGGCATTCCAGCTGTCTAGGTGCCAGGGGAGAAAACAGCAAATGTCCGATCTGGTTTATAAATTACTGTGATAAAATTAACTAAATAGTCCCTTAAGGTAGAGATCACTTTGAGGGCTGTTGCTCAGTCTCTCTTAGTTTCTGTACTTGGCTTTCTTCGATGGAAGCTTGGGACTGTGAGGAAGGGATTCATGCCGTTCTGAAAGTGGCAGGGAGAATCAGATGATTCAATCTACAACCTTAGGTCTGTATCACTGAAGTGAGGGGGCACAGCTGCATCCCTGAATGTACATTCTGTTGTATGTGCTGATGATGTCTGCCTGCCTTGACCCTGGAGCCTTCTTTTCCTCAATCTGTGAATTTGCAGTGTGGATTCACTCTCCTTTTAGCATCTGTTTTGCCTCTGTCACATGCCTCAGCTACTCTTCTTTGTTTTACCCCAACTTCTAACACAGAGGGCCACCTTGCACTCACACAGCAGAATCTGAATCAGGTTTGTTGACTCTCCAGACAGTGTCCTTGGGACAGAGTACCTTGGACACTGAGGGACAATCAGAATGCAACATATGCTGTATGAAACTACAGAGTATTGCCACCATTAATAAAATTGTGGGCATATTTTATGGCTTGCTATTTATTTGGAGACAATGAAAAGTTTTCTAGTCAATTCTAATATGAAAACAATGGCATTAAAATGAATAATATGTCCAAGACTAAAAGGAAGAGAAGGCTTGCTTTTTCTTATGTTCTCAAAAATAAATGCTTTGTTTTCCTGATCCTGGACTTGAATTCAGGGCCTAGCTGCTATACCTGAGCTTCTTTTTGCTCAATACTATTACTATACCACTTGAGCCACAGCTTCACTCCCATATTGGTAGTTTATTGGAGATAAAAAGTCTCATGGGGGGGGGGAGGATAGGAAGGGATGGAAAGGGGAAACAAAGGAGGAGGCTACAATGCTTGATAAGAAATGTACTCATTATCTTGCCCATGTAATTGTAACCCCTCTGTACAGTATTTTCACAATAAAAAAAGTCTCATGGACTTTCCTGTTAAGGCTGGCTTTGAACCTCAATCTTCAGATTTCAGCTTCCAGAAAAGCTAGGATTACAGGCATGAGCCACTAGTGCCCAGTCCAAAATTAACGGTTAAGATTGAGTTTTCTTTCTTCCTTGAGATTTGGCCTGAATTTCTGCAGATAAAGAGTACTATATTGGTTACCTTCTTTATTTCCCTATCTTAGGTTTTTCTTTCTTCCACACACTTACTAGCTATGGGAGGAAGCAGAGGAAGAAAAGGAAGGGTAAGCAATGTCATATTTTCCTGGAACTGATATTTTCTGGCACTGGTTTCCTCTGGCCTTAGCATAAAGCCTCCAGTTTTGTGGTCTTGCTTCTTCTGCTCCTTCTTCTGAACACAGCCCTTCCATTCAGGCAAGGCCCTCTTGAACTTCCTCCTTGGCTTACTGTCCAGCAATCCACCTCTAGCTCTTTCTGCACAGATGTCTTACCCTTTGGAGCATTATTCCTTTCAAAGTAACCTTTCTACTGTGAATTCCACATCTGGTTTCAAAGAATCCAGAACCTTTGATCCCATCTCTCAGTGGGAAGAGAGTTGTCCTCACCTCCACCCCTGACACAGCCCTCTCCATTTGCTAGCTCCTCCTGGCAATCTCTCAGCATTTTGAAGGCATTAAATGGGAATCTAGAATGTTCCCCCATACTTTTTGGGGGAATCTCAAGCTAAATGTGTCATTTTTGTCCAATATGACACTTGGTGGTAGAGAGACTGGGGAATACTTGGGATCAAACGCAGGGCCTTTCACATACTAAGCATCCACTCTATTTCTGAGCTTTACTCCCCACCCTGGAATTTTATAATTTGAAACTATGCAAAATGAAACTGGCTCTGACTGGTATGTTAGTAGTTCTACTCCTTGAGGTGTCCTACCGGATTCTCATTGATGATCTCTCCCAGATGTTTATTCTAGGTGACAGCTTTGCCAGTTGGATGGTTAGATAGTTCTTCTTGCCAATATTGTAACAATCTTCCTCTTCTTTCTGTGTAATTGCCTATTTGTGTGTTTATCTATTCTGAATGGCCAGTGTTCTGGAAACTTCATCCAACTGGCCTACCACTGTTTCCAGAAACTTCACAAATACACAATTCTGTGTATAGCACATATAATTTCAATGCAAAAGGCATCACTTCCAAAGGTAAGAGGAAAGCTTAGATAATATAATGACATATTACTCACTCTCCAAAGGGTTAATAGGTTAATATCCATAAACAAATACAAATGGACATACTGTATATCTGTGGAATTAAAATTTCATGGGTAACGAATAAAATCAGAGGGAAAAAGATAATGAAAAAGAAAGGTTGTCAAACTGTGCTTACAAAGTATAGACAGAAATTTGTGTTAACTAACGGCATAAATGAATGAATAACTCAAATCATTGTTCACTCTAGTTTTCCCTTATAATGCCCTCTGTAATATGTTGTAAGGCTAATGGCTCATTCACTAGAGATATCCTTCTGCTTATACCCATGAGTTTGATGTGTATTGTTTCAAGAGCCTTAAGCAAAAGTGAAATTTGTATGTGTATGCTAAGTGAGCTTCATAATATCTATTTTATAAACATCTCATGTAGTGTGGAAGAAGGAAGAAGACTATAGAGAGTAAGTGACAGAAAAAAAAATCATTGCTTGTCCCAGAGAAAATGCTCAAAACTGCTCATCTTCCCTATCCCATGGAAAAAGATCAAAGATTTACTGATAGACTCTAAAAATAGGCAAAAATCTCCAATTCTCATCATAGCACAGAAGCAGGAGACTATCAGTGCCTGATCATTTAGATACTCTCATGAACTCCAATCAACTCAGGTATGGTCTTACATCAGAGACCCCAAGGTGTAGTAGGTAGAGTTAAAAATTTCCTGTCCCATGGGCTGGGAATGTGGCCCAGTGGTAGAGTGCTTGCCTTGCATGCATGAGGCCCTGGGTTCAATTCCTCAGCATCACATAAGCAGAAAAAAATGGAAGTGGTGCTGTGGCTCAAGTGCTGGATGCTAGCCTTGAGCTGAAGAGTTGAGGGACAATGCCCAGGCACAGCGTTCAGGCCCCATGACCGACAAAAAATAATAATAATAAAAAAACAAAATTTAAAAAATCCTGTCCCTAAGAGGACTTTTAGATGGTGGAAAGAGGAGGGATCTTGAGAGGCTGTGACATTGTGAGGGAAAGCTACATCAAGAATCTGAAGGGATCAATAATTATTCACTACTGAGTCTCAGACAGTTAAGCAAATGTCTATGCAAAAAAGAAGGCAATGAGATGCTGGAGAGCATGTGGACAGAAGGGAACCTTACTGCATTGTTGGTGGGAGTGTAAACTTGTTCAACCACTTTGGAAAGCAGTATGGAGGTTCCTCAAAAGACTCCACATAGAGCTCCCCTATGACCCAGCAATCCCACTTTTGGGCATTTACCCAAAGGATCACAAACAAGACCATACTAAAGCTACCAGTACAACTATGTTTATTGCAGCATTATTTACCATAGCTAAGATCTGGAACCAACCCAGATGCCCCTCAGTAGATGAATGGTGAATGGATCAAGAAAATGTGTATAAATATATATATATATATATTAAGTGAAGTAAGCCAGGCCCAAAGAAACATAGGTCCCATGGTTTCCCTTATTTGCAATAACTAGTATATGTCTGAGTCAAGCAGAAAAGGTCAGATAAGTTGATGTTAGGGAAATGAACTCCAAGATGAGTATTCAAATGTTTTTTTTTTTCTTTCATGCGATTGTTTCTAACATATTTATAAGATGATTTCTTTGTTGCCTTGTATGTGCCTCCCCCACGGTATAACCCCTGCTTTCACTGTATTTGATGTTGGTATAATTTGTGTAGGGGAAGGGCAAAACAAATCATTTAAATAAGGATACAGGTGGACCCATTGCAACAATGAGATGTGCAAGTTGTTATGTGGAAAAACGAACTTTACAACTTTGGTGGGGGGGGGGATGGAAGGGGGCAGGGGATGGGAAGGAATGGGAAAGGGAAACAAAGGAAGAGGCTATAATGCTTGATAAGAAATGTACTCACTATCTTGCCCATGTAATTGTAACCCCTCTGTACGGTATTTTCACAATTAAAAAAAAAGAAGGAAATGATGACAAAACCCCAAATCCCCCTTTGAACTTAGGATAGCTGCAGTTAGGGTCAAAGGAATTACTCATGGAGTTGATGATACATTGTATGCAGTTAGAGCTCTAATGAGGAATCTCCACCTAGGGAGTGGTCATCCAACATGAGATCACCAAGGCTTGGATCCAGAAGGACGTTATAGCAGCTGCTTCAGCCTTTGTTGTCCCTGATCACATCAGAAATTCACTCAATAGTGAAATCAGTAGAATTTGTCATTTTTATAGAATGAAGAGTTTTGGAAAAATACTTTCTAACACTTTCTTTGGTAACTATAACTATATGACAAAAATATAGTTTCACTAAAATATTTTAGAGACTCTCATTTCCCTTGCCTTCTTGCTTTCATTTTGGCTATAGCCTAAATTAAATAATACTTAAGACAATGAACTGAACAGATTTGATCTCAGATTCTGGAGGTCAGATTACTCAGAGATGACATTTTCATGAAAAAACAATATGAAATGAAGGAAGACTATTCTTGAGCCAATTTCTCTGATTTCTTTTAGGTTTCTGCATGTGTTTGAGCAGAAGCTCTGCCTGCATGTTCTGACCAACTTTTCCAAGGGTGACTGCATTATGAACAGCCTTGGAAGGTGTAGATGGGGTCTCCACTTTAGCAACTGGCAGGGTTTTGTATAACAGGAATTGGCAAGCAGTGGCCTACAGAGACCTTCATCCTGTGGCTTGTTTTTGCCTGGGAATAAAAACATGTTTAAGTTTGTTAAAGAATTTTAAAGACAAACTAACACATAATAAAGAATATATAATAAAAAATCTAACGGTAGCAGCATTTGAACAACAAAACCTTAAATTCTTGCTATCTGGCTTTTTATTTCTAAAGGGTTTGCCAATCCTTCCAGGTTTTGACTTAAAGTCTTAAAAGGTAAAATAATCAGTATAAAACATTTGAAGTTCCCCAAGCTCAGGCTTACTGTCCTAGAATATACCTGGTTAAGTGAGCAGGTGTTATCTGAGCCTCTGTCTGTGTTGCCCTGTGAGAAACGGGACTCAGAGAACCAGAATAAACACGGATACTCTGTCTATTGTGGTAATGAACTACATCATTTGTTTTTGATCCAAGAGTTTCAGGTACTCTGCCATTATCCTTCAAACTATGATATGGTAACATGTGAATTTATAATCAGAATAAATCCCAGGTCCTCCACAATTCTTGATATTTGCTACCAAAGCCAATGATTGTGGAATATTCCCTGTGAGAAATTATCATACCTGGAAATAGGAGTGTGGTTCAAGTGGTAGAATGCTTTTCTAGCAAGTGAAAGGACCTGTGTTAGATCCTTAATATCAACAAAATGTAAGAGTTTATATAAGGTGATAACTGGAACAAATGATTACAGAATATAAAATAGTAGTTTTTGAGCATAATAGATTGTGGAACAAATTCACACTATTTATATTTTCTTACTAATGAAGATAAGTTTAACCTCTCTCTCCTTCCCTCTCAGTTCTCTCTTCCTCTCTCATCCCCTCTGTTTATGTGTGTATAAAATGTCATGGGCATACATATAGATTTGGTTTGAAACTGTCATTAAACTTTGGAATTAAATTTCTTGGAGGGCTATCATCATATATAACACTAGAAATATCAGGTCAGTGTGATACCCCAATAAGCCTCTTGTAACAGATGATGCTTTAGGGAAAGTGTCAACTGCTCATCAGTACACTCTTTCTGAAAAGATTACAAACCAGGATATAGTAAAGCCACAAGCAGTAATTCATTACAGAATTATTCAACTTAACCAAGGTATAGAATCAGCCCGGATGCCCCTCAATGGACGAATGGATCAAGAAAATGAGGTCTAAATGCTCAACGGAATTTTACTCACCTTTTAAAAATAATGATATGGTATCATTTGTAAAAATAAAAATGGAACGACCTGGAAAAAATAGGATAAGTGAAGTAAGTCAAGCCCAGAGAGGAAAAGGTTGCATATTCTCTCTCTCATGGGTGGAAGCTAGAATTCACATATGATTATTTAAGTAAATAAGTTCAGTGTTAAATGAGGGTATATAAATGTATTAACTTGAAATATGGGAGACTCCAGGGAGAATCAAATAGTGTAATTCCTTAGGAACAAAAAGTAAGGTTCAACAAAATAAACACCAGGAAACAGGTACTTGAAACAAGTGGGGTGAGGTCAAGGAAAGACAAGGTAGAGAAGGTGAAGGTAGACAAATGAAAAGGGGGTGGGCAAAGTAGTCAAGAACTTGATGTAGGCCCTACAAAATTAAGAAAAGTGAGAGATCAGATTAGAAGGAATGAGTGAGGATGTTGAACAAGGTGACACTGATCAAGAGCATTACATTCACAAACTGCTTTGTTAAATAGCATCTCCTTTCTACAACTATTTAAAGATAATAAAATTAAACATTTAAAAGCCTTTAATATATAGCCCTTTATTGTCATTGTATGCAAATACACTTTACACTTAAATAAACCAGAAGATACAGAATTATATGAAATTAAATACATATAATGTCTACTATAATGATTTCATACACATGCAAATCTTGTGTTCTTTATTCAATATGGCTTCCCTGCTCACCTCCGCCCTCATCCTCACCCACACAATCTTCCCAAAGTTTCTGAGTCTGTTTTGTTAATCTGATGTATTGTTCAGCTAAAGTCTGCTGTTAAAAAATATTTTTCAAATATTATTATTATCTTTAAGTAGTTGTACAAAAGAGTTTCCATTCAACAAAGGTTATGAACCCAATGCATCTTGATCAGTGTCACCCTTTCAACCACCTTCACCTGCTTCTCCCTACCCACCCCTTCCCTCATTTCTCTTAATTTTGTAGGATATACATTGAATTTGTTACTTCATTCAGCTAGTCCTCTGTATGAAGTCTTAAAAAGAAAAGACAGTGTCCACTGGTTGGCAAAATGAAGGCTCAAAGATTAAGTCTAATTATAGAGACTAAATACTTCCATAGCAGTTACTAGTAGCTAATAGACTAAAAAAAAAGTACAGGTTCTATGATAAAAAATCACATGCATTATATGGCTTTTCTATACTACTCTACTATTCTATCTGTGTATATGGAGTTTAAATAACCAAAGGCCATTGTACAGGAAGTTATAATCTTCATAGTGAGAAATTATAACTTCTTAGTGAGATTCTTAGCTTCTTACTAAACTGAGTGACTGAAAGAGTTATAGTACATCTAAAATTAATTTTCTGTAATAAAATATATAGAATACAAATTACTAGAAGTGGTGTGGCTTAAGTGGTAGAGCACTATCTGTAAACAAAAAAGCCAGGTGAGAACACAAGGCAGTGAGTTCAAGCCCCAGTACTAGCAGATACACACACACACACACACACACACACACACACACACACACACAAATGTAATTTTCTGATCAGTTATAAAATTTATATTAGAATGGAATTTTGATGTTATATGTATGCATGTGTACATATGTGTGTTGAGTCTATGTTTAGACATTAGCATTCTAGAACTTGCCTGCAGTAAAATATATAAATACATAGGAGGAAAAACGACCCTTTAAAGATTCTGCCATCTTTCTCTTATTTGTAAAATGTTCACTGTGCTTATCAATATCCACTTTAGAATACCCTGATTGGCTAGTACCAGAGTCTCCTGACCTTTTATTTGAAGTAGACCTGTTCAGTCTTATAACTGTTAGTCTGGCATTAGTTAACAGCTGAAGAAGTTTTGTTGATAAGAATTTTAGCATTATCCTTTTTTTTTATAATGTACATATTTTGGATGGGGTTGTTCTGCTAAAGTTTCCCTTTAGAACAAGTGACATTTCCAAAGATCTGTATGAGGCCCTGCCAATACCAGGCACCAAAGAACTATCTCAAGGCACTTGATGATAATAGAATTTTCTGCTTTCCTTCTCCTCCTTTTCCTTCATTGTTTTATTTTACTTTCCATCACTCAATAGATATGCTCTTTTGAGTGTATAGACAGTTTTCTGTTACACTTTCCACAAACTATCAAAAGCAGCGCCAGCCTCACATGGACTCCAAATTTGAATAATTGAGACATCTTAATGAATGTTCTAAAGTGGTATAGATACAACTACTATACAGAAATGAGCTTTCAGAATGGAATAAAGTTGTACAGGGAACAGCTAAACAGAGGCAAATCATTAAAGGAAGCCAGCAACCAAGAGAGGCTCTTTCTGCTGGACATGTACTTTGCACCCAGTGCAGGCAGGTAAAATTTCTGCCTGGCTGGGAAGTTTGGGGGGAGGGAGTCCATGAGGTATATTTTTATTTCTGCTGCTTCTCAGTCTAATTTGGGGAACATTCCTTCAAAGTTTCAATATGCTATAACGGCTCCATAATTAGCATCTTCTTTGCATGTGTTTCCTATAAACGTTCCTTCAGAGAAGAGTTCCTGGGGCCACTCTAATAGAGGAGTCCACATTAGGTGGTTTTCTAAACATGTAGAATACTGGCTCTGGATGTCTTTTGCAGAGGAATTTGTATTGTTATAGGAAGATTTTTTTAAGTGTAGAATGTTGTAAACTATTCCCAGGCATACCAGATCCTGAACTCTAGGGAACTGTGGTCTGGAGGATTGAGAAGGCATATTACTTCCTCAAATTTTCTTTCCTTTTTGTTCCAGATGGAATCACTTAAATGAAGTCATAGCTTTATATGCATAAAGCAGAGGCAAAGGGGGAAAAAGAAATATAAACAACACTATGCCCATATATGTGTGTCCTGATACATATAAATATGTGTGTCTATATCACAAACATTCATATAAATACACACACATCTACATATATATTGCTCCCCTTGTAAGTACTGAATAAGTTATTAATAAGATTGAAAACTATGGATTTCTTATGATTTTAAGATCCTTTTACATGCACATGCATATACAGACATACATAAAACAGCTACATTGTAATGTAACCAACATTTTCTTGGTCATTATTATCCCCATTTGAAGGTACAGTGTAAAGAAGGAAGTAATTTTTTCTGGGATTACAGTTAATTTCCAATAGAGTGGAAATCAGAATCCAGCATTCTAGTTTCACATTTTAGTGCTCAGAATCTTATGCATATTAGATTTTGGTGCTCAGAGAGCCTATCACTTTTTCTCAAGCTAATGCTAGTTTATAGAAAACAAGGTGCTTTCATCATATCTCTTTAGCCTGTGCTTTGGAGATAAAGATGTTATCATTGACCAAGCAAGTCAAGTAAATTGCTATGAATGGGAATTCAATTTTCAAATAGGGCTTCTGAAAGGAAGTTGTTAGGAGAATAATTAAATACATTCACTAGCCTTTCCTTTGACATAAAGGAAAAACAGAAAATGGGATCTCTTAATGCTTCATAAGAAACATGGACTGTGTGAAAATAAATGAATTATGAGGGAAGAATATTGTGTCAATAAAGTATTTGTGTGCTATCCCAGTCCTTAACATCTCTCAGGAAAGCTCTCTATAATTGGTCCCATGGACAAATAGCTACTGGAGCCCTTATGGCCAAGAACACTGATTTTATTTTAAGTCTGAATTACAGATAATCATTCCTCTAGGTAAGAATTAGTAATGTTTTATCTTTTTAAATCTGCCTGTCTACATCCTTCTTTCATGGTTTTAAGAAAATGATGCATCAAATGGCAAGTATCACTGGAAATAATTCTTGTATGAAAATATTATCAATTGCTGCTCATATTTGAGTGACTTATTTCTACTTTTCATTGCTTAGAAGGAGGAACAGGGTTATAAACAGCCATGTATTTAATCAAATTGCAGCGTAATCTAATCCAAACTGTTGGCAGAATATAGGCAAATATCAAGTCTGGCCATTGATATGAACAAATGAACTGAAAAGCACATATTAATTTATACTCCCACTGGGTAATATCTCTTTATTCTTATCACAGGTGTTCTGTAATTTCATATTGCATTCTTCATTTCATCTGTTAAATGTGTCCTTTATCCCCAATTTATAACAAAAATTCTGGTTTATCCTGGGTTAGTTCCTGCCTGGATTATCAAATCTTTTTCCTTGAACTTTCCAATTCCTCCATTCTTCAAAATGGTTGCCATGAAAATGGATTTCCATTAAAAAAAAACCACTTTCATCATCAAAGGATGAAAATATTTTCAGAGAAATTAACATCTTGAGGAAAATTAACAGATAGTTTAAAGACATTTAATTTATTGTGATATGTATTTGAAGAACTCTTTCTGTGACTTCCCAGAACCTTTGAAGTCAAAATACTCACCAATGTAGAAATACATGTCAGCTGATTCATAATTCTGAATGAAAAACTAAAGCCAATTAAAGAAAAGGCTTTTATTTTCAAGCAATTATTATTGAATTATTTGTTGGTGCCAAGATATGGCCATCATAAGGGAATTCACCAGCTTGACCATCCTCAAATTCAGGAACTGTTTTCTACTTGTGGACATTCTGTAGAAATATTTCTTTGCACATTGATGTGACTGAATGAATACTATCTTCCCTCTCCCAGGAATTCCATAGTTCTGTAGGAAAAGAGTTTTTCCTTTAAGCAGAAGAGAAGCTGAATATTCTATAACATGATTGGGGAATGCTTTGTGATGACTGTCTAGTCCTGTGCAATAGAATCGCTATCATTTTCTATTATTTGTAATCATTTTTAAAGTGGTCAACATGAAAGGCAAAAACTAGCTAGTTTGAAGAAAACCTGTCAAGTTTTACATCAGTTACTTCTTTTCCAAAGCTTTGCTATTGGGTAAAATATGTATGAAAAGTTTCCCTATGAAGAATTTTATTTATTCTGTAAAAAATACACATTTTATTGAAATTTTCATAAAATGATCAATTCAAATGGAGTACCAAATTTAATCCTTGTTACATCCAATATAAAGATCTTAACTCCATTCCTATTGAGTCTTTTGGTATTGAAAAACATTGTGTTAAACAGTACTGGTAAAGCATTATAGTATGTTGAATTATACCCACCCAAAGATATCAAAGTCTCTCCTCAAAATTTATAAGTGTTTTCTTACTTTGGAAACATAACTAAATTAAGATTGTTACATAACTAAATTAAGATTGTTAGAATGAGATTATTCTGTTCAGGTAAACCCTAAATGCCATCACAAATTTTCTTGGAATAGAGAACCAAGGACATTACAGTTGACATATTCTGCAGGGGGAAAAAAAAAGAAACAAAGACAGAGGCAGAGTGATGCAGCCACAAGCCAAACATCCCCAGGTTGCCTTGGAGCCACTGAGAACTAGGAATGGATTTCCTCTCAGAAATCTCCAAGAAAATTCCACCTCTGCCAATACCTTGATTTTGAACTTCTGGTCTCAGAACTATAAGAGAAGAAATTTCTATTACTGTAGGCCAATGATATAATGGTCATTTATTATGGGCATCTAGAAGACTAATATGGGCATTTGCAGTACATAACAAGAATTTTGAAGACATTGTTTTTGTAAGTGAAATGTTTATTACAAGAATTTCATATTTATAGTATTTACTATCCTGCATTACAAAAACAAGTAAACCCAAACAGGAAAATGAAATCCTGAGACCAAGAAATAAGATAGCTTCAGGGAACAAAATATGAAAATGTTACAAAGGAAAACAAAAAGCAAGTTGCATTGGTTTTCTCTTTATTAATATAATGAAATGCCTGAGAGAGGCTGCTTTTCTAAAGAAAAGAGGTTTATTCATCCCACAATTTTTGAGTTTGAAAGTTGAAGAGTACACAGTATAGGTTCTGAAGATTTTCTATGGCTGTAGCACTTCGTAACAAATGTCATCAGAGTAGATGTGTGCATGAGGTCAAGAGATTGTACCTCAAATCCACAAAGCAAGAAAGGCTGGAGTGCATAAACCTTTCCAACTATAGTACTCTGAATGCTGTAAGAACCTCCCAGTGGAGCCTACCTCTTAAAGATCTGGTATCAGGGATTGGGAAGGTGGCTCAGTGGTAGAGTGCTTGCCTTGCTTGCATGAGGCCCTGGATTCGATTCCTCAGCACCACATAAGCAAAAAGAAAAAAGCCGGAAGTGGCGCTGTGGCTCAAGTGGTAGAGCGCTAGCTTTGAGCTGAAGAGCTGAGGGACAGCGCCCAGGCCCAGAGTTTAGGTCCCACAACCCGACTCAAAAAAAAAAAAAAAAAAAACAGCGCCCAGGCCCAGAGTTTAGGCCCCACAACCCGACTCAAAAAAAAAAAAAAAAAAAAGATCTAGCATCAATCACACTAAGGGATAGTGTTCTCACATGTAAACTTTTAG
Source organism: Dipodomys ordii (assembly GCF_000151885.1). NCBI lineage: Eukaryota > Metazoa > Chordata > Mammalia > Rodentia > Heteromyidae > Dipodomys > Dipodomys ordii. The sequence goes on along the minus strand of NW_012267373.1, from coordinate 4,400,775 downwards.
GGGGAAATGTTTAATTGAACCTTTTTGTTCAAATACTTAAAGAGAATTTAAAAATGTTGAAAAAGATAAGAATAAAAATAAACCATATATCCAAACTGAGCACAAATGTAAAAATGAACTGACATGCATTTTAATGAAGAAGTTAGTTGCTCTGTCTTTCCCTCTAATCTTGCCTAAAATTGCCTTTTAAGTCTGTTTACTTGATTTGTAAAGAAAAGGGATTAATTTAGCTTTGTATTTTACAAGTAGATGACATACTTTTATTTTAAAAATGTACATTTTATTTAGGTTTTACAATGAAAAGGTAAATTATACTTGGCTTCAAATAAGTGTTGATATCTGAGAATAGTTAGGGAAGAAAGAAAAAGAGAGAGGGAGGGATGGAAGGAGAGAAGGAAGGAGGCAGGCAGAAAGGAAAGTAAGAAGGAAGGGAAGGAGAGAGGGAGGAACAAATGAAGAAAGGAAAGAAGGAATATTCATAGTGCACTAACATCCAGAATACCCAGAAGGTCATTTTTCAGTTAAAGGTCTCAGCAGGATTGCTATTAGAAACAGCTTTGGTTTGGATAGAGTATTTTGGTGGTGTCCTTTTGGTCCTACCTCACCTACTAAAAAACAAATTTTAAATACTCATTTCATAATCTGGTTCTCTTCAAGTTATATAAATCTTTTGCCTTCTAAAAATGCACATTTACACCAAAACACTTAAGAATTTAAACATTTAGCCACAGTAACAGGACTGCCACTTTATCCTACCAACACCCGTTTTCCTCTCTGTAATTGGATCTCAATTTTAAACTGGTTCATGGCTATTCAGAATAAAGACTTTTTCTTTAGTCTCTTTTGCAACTCGATGTGGCCACAGAAAGAAGATGGAAGTGTTATTAAATGTAGAAAAAAGTTATTTTCATTTTTATTTGCTCATTGTCAGCAAATATGGTATCGCTGAATTCTCACAAGCCATCTTGGAAAGGAAATAGAAGCTGTATATGGTCTGTGACAAAAGTAGGACAGATTTCAGATGCTACAATTTAACATAACATCTAAGCAACCTTTTAGCCTACTCCCTGGTGTGAAATGAATGTTTATTAAATATTTACTATTCTTATTTTTAAATATACCAATTTTTTGCTGGTTGATCACAATTAACATATTTGACCACATTTAATAGTCATAATCACCTAATTAATTATCATATTTGTGTTATATGCAAATAATCAAAAATTCTCAAAATAAATTGTCCAGAGTCACAGATACAGCAACTGGTACATGAAACATTCCTACCAGAACAGACTCTCACCCAGCTTTTTTGACTACGTTATTCTATCCAATCATAAGATCGTTGGTTTGTTCTAATTAGCTCAAAATTGTTCTAAGGCTGTGCTATTTTTTAAGTGTAGCAATTTAACTGAATATAAAAGAAATTGATGCACTGAGGCAGACAATTCATTGCTTTTAAAAAACAAAAATAAAAATAAGTGGAAAAAAATCTGTAAGGGAAAAGCTATTTTGGATGAGATTCCTGGTATTTCCTGCTGCTAATCATGCAGGAAATGTCTTTTTCATTCTTTTTCCCAGAGCTTGCACTCAAGATTTTAGCACTTCTGTGTCAGCCTGTAAGCAATACTTAGGGGTCTCCAGAGGAAAACAAATGCATGGATTTAAAATAAAAAACGAGAAAGAGACATTTTCCACATTGCATTTGAATTAATTTCTTTTTTTAACATGGCACAATTTAACTTTCTCCATGAAAATAAGATTATGATGTTAGATAATGGAACATAAATTTCCACACTAGTGGGAAGGCAGAAAGATGTTAAAATAACAAGTCTACCTTTTATTACAATTTTTTTTTGCAAATTGGAAATAAAGAATATTAAAGTTCAATAGCTGGCTAAAAGACTTGGCCAATGTCACTTCAGAGTCATTTTAGAGTTCTTGAATCCATTTAATTATTTGAAGATAATAACACATCAAATTAGTAATTCGGAAAGCTACAGTTGATGTGTTAGATACTGTATGAGTAAATTTATGCTGTATAAAAGACACTCAAAAACTTTGTGGATCAATGTAGTAGGCTAGATTCACAGTTCTGGTGGCACAAGCCGAGCTTAACCATTCTCACTAAAGTTTCCTCGTATGTCTATAATCAGCTACCATTTGCCTTGGCCTGAATGTGGCATGGGACAGCCGGGCTCTACAGGACAACTCATTCTCTTGCAGATTAACTTCGGCTTGATCACCTGTAGTTTCATGGTTCCAAGAACAGCTGAATAGAAGATTCAGCCCTTTGTGAACACACTTAAGACCTCTGTTGCCTGGCATTATTCTTGTTCAATTAATTAGAACAAGCCACATGGCCAAGCCCAGAGTCAGTACGGGAGACATTGACACACTAGCAAAGTCCAAGGATAAAGGGAATCATTCCTACAATTTAGCACAGGAGGATACTTGAGATTCTTTCACCATCAAAAATAGTAGACCAAAAGTTCAAGGAGAAATCTCAAAAGATACATGGAAAAAAATCTCCCAGAGATAAATATTTAATTTAGCACCTTTTTTCAGAATGCTTCTCTTTTGGTAAATAATAAACTTCAGGCCATTGTAAAAGACTTAGGAGCTGTGGTTGATAAGATACTCATTATAAATTAGCATTGTACACTGATTCTCAAAACCAAAAGAACTAATGAAATTTTAATTGAAATTCTGAAATTTGAGTCATCAAACCAATGGAGCTAATTTTTCTCTGGGATTCTGCAGAAGTCATACTGTGGCTATTCTGAGTACAAGAAATGGCAAAGAAAAGTGAAACACAAAATGTTTCCAGAGGGCCACCTGCATGATAAGACGCTGGAGATACATAGTGTAGAAATTATCCTTTAAAAGGTAAGATAATGCTCCACGGCAAAAGAGAAGTTAGTATGATAACAGCGTTCTTCAAATATTTAAGAAGCAATATCGCAAAAACTAGACTTAGCTATAAACCATATGACTTGGATAAGGAGAAGAAGGTATTAGAAGCTGCAAGGAAGAAAATTTAGGCACCGTGGTCGATTAAAAAACAAGCAATATTGGAAGTGTTCTTAAATTGAACAATCCTCTAGTCAGCACACGGGCTTCCTTTCATTGGCTGTGTCAAAGCAGAGAGGACTTCAACCAGTGAGCTAGGTGAGTCTCTCAGCAGCAGCTGCCACAGCTGGCTGTGAGTCAGAATCATCTCTGCAGAGTTGTAAGATTACGATGCTACCGCACGTATCTGAACAAGTATACTTTTCTTTCAGGAAGGATTGATACATGATCCAATTTGGGAGCCATTGTTTGAAAGGGTTTGCCAAACTAAAGTGATCAAGCAAATACTTTGAATGGACCACCAACTAATGATGGCCTTTTACTTTACTGTTTTGTGATATGGGAAATTTACATGAATTTCTAATGTCAGTATCCATAAAGTTTTATGGGAAGTTATGCAAATTTTTTCCTATTACATTACAGTTGTAAAAATGAGTATTGTCAAGAAGACCATATAGTCCACAAACACTGAAACATTATTATGTGGCTCATTGCACAATAAAACCTACCAACTTGATTGCATCTTGCTATCAAAAGTGTCTAATCCTAGCCACTTAGGAAGCTGAGATCTGAGGATTGCAGTTCAAAGCCAATCTGGGCAGGAAAGTCCTTCAAACTTGTATCTCCAATTAACCACCAAAAAACTAGAATGGGAGCTGTGGTTAGAGTGTGGTAGAGTGGTAATCTAACAAAAAAAAGCTCAAGGATGTCATGCAGACTCTGAGTTCAAGCTCCGCGACTTGCACACATATGCACACAGATATACACATTATCACTAGGAACTTCATGAGAAATGCAGAAGCCCAGGTCCTACACCTGACCTATTGTATTTTAAATCAACTCTGGATGGTAAATATGCAGATCAGTCTGAGATGTACTTTTAAAAAGTGGTGAATGGTTCTAAATTTCTATAATTTGTATATATTTCCATAGCTTCCATCCATCTTTTTATTGTTATTATATAAGTATTATACATTATATATTATATAAGTGTTATACAGTTACTGTTTCATCATTCAGGTAATGGGTACATTTCTTTTGGACACTGTCACCCCTTGCTTTTACTCTCCCAGTTTTTCCCTCCCATTCCCATCCACAAGTTGCATAGTTAATTTCTTAAGAGGGACAAAAAGAAAAAATAGGATTTTGTTGAATAAAATTATTGCTCATAAAATAATATTACTTTGACACACTCCTGTAAGTGCTGTATGCAAAATAATTTTAAATAACCCTGGAAATATGCTGAGGAGAAAAGAATGAACAGGATCGTTTGAATCATTTGGAGAAAACCAATATTACAAAAATCAGGGCAGTTTTCTTGAACACAGATTTTTTTTTATTGTGAAAATACCGTACAGAGGGGTTATAATTACATGGGCAAGGTAATGAGTACATTTCTTATCAAGCATTGTTGCCTCCTCCTTTGTTTCCCCTTCCCATCCCTTCCCATCTCCCCCTCCCCTCTCCATCTTCCCCCCTATCCCCCACCAAAGTTGTAAAGGTCATTTTTCGACATAACGTCTTGTACATCTCATTTCTGAGCACAGATTTTAATGTCTAATTCTATTCTCCAATTTAAGAAAAAAAATCCTGGAGAAATTCCTGAGTTAAGATTATTGTAGATAATTTACAAGATTAATCTAGAGTATCACATAGTGACAAATGCTTTAAAAAAGAAAGGCAAGAAAGAAAGGAAGGAAAGAAAGGCAGGAAAGAAGACAGGAGGAAGAGAAGAGAAAGAAAGAAAAGAAAGAGGAATAAAGAGAAAGAGGAAGAAAGAGAGGAAGGGAAAGAAAAAGAAAGAAAACATGGATATAGATATATCAAATAGACAGAAACAATTTACAGAGTTTTTAATATGTTTTTTTATTGTAAAAATGCTGTAGAGTGGGCTTACAGTTACATGAGCAAAGTAATGAGTACAGAACTTAAAGAGTTTTTAATGCCCAAAGTTAGAGCAGTTTCAGCAACATATTAATAATATGGCAGTATTATGATGTATTGCATTCATAAACTGCTTTGTTAAATGGCAACTTCTTTGTACGACTACTTAAAGATAATACTAATAATAGTAATAGATTATAAGACAGTGAAAAATAAATAATTATGAATTCACACTGACATACACGACTGGAAAAATATAAATAAATGAGAGAGAAGAGACAAGTTTGTGCAGAATTCCAAACAAATTGTAGATAACCTTACCTCAAAAAGGTGAACAGGATTTCCTCACTCTTTTAGTTTGGGCTACACTAGCCATTTCCTTATAAATCATTCAAAAGAGGAAAGGCATAGATCTTCTAAAAGCTCCAGCATGGAGTGACATTACACTGGAGAGACCTGAAAAACATTGCTTGGCCTAAGAGATTGATGTTAATGTCATCTGTGGTAAATCATGATAATACGGACTATTGTTGTTTTGTGGTGAGATGGCACTTTTCTTCTCTGCCTTCTTCCTCTAAATCCATAATCAGAGATTAGTCATGAAAAACAAAATTTGGAAAATCCCAGCTAGAGGAAATTCTAAAATGCCTATTCAACGTTCCTCACAATTGTCAGGTTCCTCTGAAACAAATAACACTGAGAAACTGCTATGGTTCATAGAAGACTAAGGTAAATACTACTCAATATGAAGCAGTGTTCTACATATGAAGCTGATACAGAACAAAAAGATACTAGATGAAAATCTAGGGGATTTTGAATAAGGTATATAGATTTAACTAATGATAAAATTCATTAATGATCACGAATGTGCCATACTAATGTAAGATGCTAAAAATAATGGAAATTGAATACAAGGGACATGGGATACTTGGACCATTTCCATATTATTATTCAAAAATAGAATAAATTATAATTATTATTCAAAAATATTATTCAAAAATAGAATAAATAATTGGAACCATTTTCAATCTTGGACTTTTTAAAAAATTTTCTTGAAAAGGTGATGAGCAGGGGTTTACAGTTATATAAGTAAGGCAATAAGTACATTTGTTTTAATCATTGTTACTCCATCCCTCTTTATCTCCCAATTACCCCTCACTATCCCCTACCAAGTTGTAATGTTCATATCCAACTTAGTGTCAACTGAGTGTCAATGTCGAATATCAATGTTGCTGTGGTTCATCCCTTGTTCTGCTGTTTTTGTGATTCCCTTTCCCTTCCACATATTGCATTGTCTATTATACAAAACATGAGATACAAAAAAACTAAGAGAAATGAAAGAAAAAATAGAGCAAAAAGAACAAACTACATACAGGGTCTAATGAGAACCTCTTGTTTCAATAAGTTGGAATTGATGTTAATATGTTTCATTATAGATAGCCCTGTGCACTAAGCACTTGAGTTATTGAGAGCCCTTGTTAAGAATATCATATATATCCTCCTCCTCCCCCACCAAAGTTGTAAAGTTTGTTTTTGACAAAACGACTTGTACATCTCATTGTTGCAATGAGTCCACGTGTATCCCTATTTAAACAATTTGTTTTTCCCCTTCCCCTCCACAAATTATACTGACATCAAATACAGTGAAAGCAGGAGTTATACTGTGGGGGAGGGACATACATAGCAACAAAGAAATAATCTTATAAATGTGTTAGAAACAATTGCCTGAAAGGAAAAAAAACATTTGAATATATCTTAGGGTTCATTTCTCTGGGGGGCGGAGAGAGGATGGGAAGGGGAAACAAAGGAGGAGGCTACACTGCTTGATAAGAAATGTACTCATTATCTTGCCCATGTAATTGTAACCCCTCTGTACAGTATTTTCACATTAAGAAAAAGAATTTAAAAAAATAATATCAAATATATCATATATATGAGAGAACTAGAATATATTTATAGTCTAGTTATATATTTATATTCTAGTTCTTACAAATGAAGGAGATCAGGTGACCTACTTTCTTTGGGTCTGTCATACTTCACTTAATATTATTTTTTCCAAGTCTTTCCATTTCCTTGTGAATGGAACAATATAATTCTCTGATGGAAGCATAGAATTCCATTGTATATATATATATATATATACCACATTTTCTTAATCCATTCATCTACTGAGGGGTTGATTCCATATCTTGGCTATGGTAAATAATGCTGTGATGAACATTGTCATACTGGTGGCTTTAGTGTGGCCTTGTTTGTGGTCATTTGGGTAAATTACCAGAAGAGGGATTGCTGGGTCATAGAGGAGCTCTATATTTAGTCTTATGAGGGACCTCCACACTGCTATCCAGAGTGGTTGAACAAGTTTACACTCCCACCAACAATGTATGCAGTAGCGTTTCCCTTTCTTGATTATGGACCTTCTAACTGGTGTAAGGTGGAATCTCAATATTGTTTTTATTTGCATTTCTTTTCCAGCAGAGATATTGAGCAATTCTTCATGTGTCTCTTGACCATTCATGTTTTCTCTTCAGAGAGGTCTCTCTTAAGGTCTTTAGACTACTTTTTAATGGGGTAGTTTTCTTTGGGGGGAATTTAATTCCTTGAGCTGATGGTATATTTTAGATATGAGACCGTTGTCTGACATTGTATGGGTAGTGAAGATCTTCTCCCAGTCTGTGGGGTTTTGATATATTTTGGTAGCTATGTCCTTTGCTGTGCAGAAGCTCTGCAGTTTAATGCAGTCCAATTTATCCAGCCTTTCTTTGATTTGTTGTTCTGGATCTTTATTAAGAAAGTTTCGGCCTGTGCCAAGGAACCCTAGAGTTTCTTATATTCCTTCCTGTAATGTTGTCAGGGTGTCTGCTTTTACTTTGAGGTCTTTGCTTCATTTGGAGTTGATTCTGGTGCAGGGTGATATATAGGGATCTAACTTCAGTTTTCTACACATGTTTAGCCAATTTTGCCAGTACCATTTATTGAAGAGGCTGTCTTTCTTCCTATTTTTGTTGACTACCCTGGCAAAGATTTATGGGTTGACATTCATTTCATTAAGAAGTTTACTTGCCACTTGTTTCCCTATCTTGGGATTCATTTTACTTAACATCACCTTATATGGTCATATGTGGTTTTCTTCTTTTGTGCTACTGTTTTTAACATACTTAAATTGTACTATGTGATTTTTGTTTGTTTCTCTTGTATGTCCTTCCCCCATGGTATAACCCCTGTTTTCACTGTATTTGATGTTGGTGCTCTGCATCTTGTATATACATTTTTCTAATTTGGGGAAGGGAAGGCAAATAAAAAATGCTGAAATAAGGACACAGGCTGACCCATTGTAACAATGAGATGTAAAAGACACTACATTGAAAATGAATGGAGGAAGGGAGGAGTTGGGGAGGTGGAGAGGAAAGGGATGGTAGGGGAAAAACAAAGGAGGAGATAACAATGCTTGACAAGAAATGTACTCATTACCTTACTCGTGTAATTGTAACCCCTCTGTACAGTATTTTTACAATAAAAATATATATATAAAACATTTACTTGCCATATCTTCATCGGGTCAGGTATCTCTTCTGAATTAGGTTAAATACCGGAAGTTGCATGTTAAATAATGATGCCACATGCACAATCACATTCTGGCACTTTATTTGGTTTGTGGAGAACCATCTTTTGAATGAATGACAAGAGAATTGATATTTATTAAGCAACATGGCTGGTTTAAGCAGAATGAATGATTGCTGAATGTCTGTTTCCATGTGGAATTAATGCAAGTTGAAATCATTGGAGAGGCAGTATTTTGACCTTCAAGCTTTGGGGAAATGTGACTGACTTCTGAGAGCTATGGGGGAAACTCAGCAGGACTGAGGAATGTTAATGAAGTAAGTCTCCCTTTTTAAAAGCAGCTGCTATTGAAGAAAGAAAACACAGTTATTAAGGATGAAATATTGTGGAGACATTTTTGTAATGTAAGCAGTTCTTCCTCTCACAAATATCCCTCTATCTAATAACAAGAAATGGTGGCCAGTGCCAAAGCAAGCACTCATTTTGAAGAAACTGTTTTTTGAGCTTTTAGAGCAATTGTGATCTCAGGACCAAGTAAAGTTGCTCTGAAATATAGACAGGGATTTCCCTTGTGGCACATTTTCAATTTGCAATGGCCTTAATAGATGGTGGCACCTCCTTGGGCAAACTGATCATAAGCACATCACCAGAATTTTCAGGTCAATCTATTAGAGTCTTAGAACTTCCACTAATTCATCTCATCATGAAATGCAAAACTATGGCTGCTTATTTAATACCTAATCCAGGATGGCATGGAGACACAGAAGCAAGTAAAGACCTTGAGGCAGGAGTAACCTTTGAGATGTGCAGGCTTTACAAAACACCAATGAGGCCAAAACACAAAACAAGCAAACAAAAAGCCCAGCACAAACAGCAAACAATGCAATTTCAAATTATTTTTATAAATTTGTCAATTTCTAAAACAAATATAGCGATCTACTGACTCTCGGATTGAAGTTGTGTTAATTTTTATTACATTTTGGGAAAAGTGACACCTTGAAGTCTTCCAAATCATAAACATTTGTAATTTGTCCTCTTATTAAAACTTTTGTTAGTAGAGAAAGATCCTCTAGTTTTCAGTGCATAGATCTGGCAACTATATTATTATACTTATCACTAGATATCATATGCTTTTGGTGCTATTACAAGTGAAATGTTTAAAATTTTTATTTTATTTAAAGAAATTCTATGGTTTTTTTTGTTGGTTTTTTTTTTGGGTCTGGTCGTGGGGCCTGAAGTCTGGGTCTGGGCGCTGTCCCTCAGCTCTTCAGTTCAAGGCTAGCGCTCTACCACTTGAGCCACAGCGCCACTTCCGGCTTTTTTCTTTTTGCTTATGTGGTGCTGAGGAATCGAACCCAGGGCAGCATGCAAGGCAAACGCTTTACCACTGAGCCACCTTCCCAGCCCCGTTTTTTTTTTTTTCTTATACTAGGACATTGACAAAAAATTCCTTCTTACTTGCGACAACTTTTCTGAAGATTCTTTAGGATGGTTTTTATGCTTGGTTTTTTTTTTTTGTCAGTCATGGGGCCTAAACTTGGCCTGGGCACTGTCCCTCAGCTCTTCAGCTCAAGGCTAGCGCTCTACCACTTGAGCCACAGCACCACTTCTGGCTTTTTCTGCTTATGTGGTGCTGAGGAATCAAACCCAGGGCCTCATGCGTGCAAAATAAGCGCTCTACCACAGAGCCATCTTCCCAGCCATGCCTGAATATTTTATCTTGGAATAATAAAAGTCTTGCTTATTCTTTTCCAATTTATACATATCCTTCTATTTTATTCACATATTTTAGCTATGAACCCAACACCAACACCAGCTAGAAGTAGTGAAAGTGGGCATTTTATCACTTGATCCCATTTTAAGAAGGAAGGCCAGGTACTGGTGGCTCACTCCTGTAATTCTGGTTACTAAGGGGGCTGAGATCTGAGGCTCATGGTTCAAAGCAAGCCCAGGCAGGAAAGCCCCTAAGACTCTTATCCACAATAAACTACCAGAAAACCAGAAGTGGCACTATGGCTCAATTGGTAGAGCATTCACCTTGAGCTAAAGAGCTGAGGGACAGCGCCCAAACTGAGTTCAAGCCCACGACTGACCAAAAAAAAAGAGACAGAATTCAAGGTTTTCTCATCCAGTATGATGTTCATTGATGTGTTTTAAATGTACATTATCAATAAAGAATTTATTCCTAAATTGGTGAAACTTTTTCCATCAGAAAAGGAGTATGGGAATTTTCAACTGCAAAAATAGATTTTTCAATTTTGTCATTTGGTGCATATATATTTATGATACCTATGCTATTCAGTCAAATATATTTTATCATTAAAGTTATTTTTATTACTATTAGAAATATTTTATGTTCTAAAGAAATATGCATAGTGTACTTCTTCCCATCCTTCTAACTTCTCTGTCTTTATATTAGAAATGGATTTTACCTGAAGAACATGCAAATGACTCTTATTTTCTACTCATTCTGATAAATTGTGCATTTTTATTTCAGTGGTTAAGACCACTTAAATTTAAACCAATTATCAATATGATTGAATTGAAATCCTTCATCTTGCTAGGTGTTTGCAATTTAGTTCATCTGCTCTTTAATTTTCTTTCCTCATTTCTTTCTTTCTTTTAATTAATAGAGCATTCTTAGTATTATATTTTATGTCCATTTAACAAGAATAGCATACTGTTTTGCTTAGTAATTATTTCTAATGTTTTTCAGACCATAATCTGCATATTTAGTTTTCAAAGTTTACCTTCATATTGTATTTTGTTACTACTGCACATATAACTACTTTATATGCTCCACCAAATTTTCTGTCAGTGTTTCTGTGCATTACTTTTGTAATTGCTTTGAAACCTAATCATTGAGAAAACGTATTTTGTAAATCTTCATATATGAAAGCTTTTGGACACATTCCACTGTATGGAATTGGCATTGTATGGAATTCTGCCATCTGAAGCATTTCCTTTCTTGTAATACTGCTTTCTAGTGATATCAGTTTTTATATTTCTGAAAATGTTTTTATTTCTTTTCTTTTACATTTTGAAAGAGAGCTTTACAGATTATAGAATTCTATGTTATTTTTAAAACCTATTTAAAAGAAATTATCTATTATCTCCCAACTGACACAGTTTCTTCTCAGATGTCAGCCTCTTTGTTTAAATATTTCTAACAAATACATTGTCGTTCACTCTCTTATATTTTATATACCTCTTAACCCAGCCAGCTTTTGAAATATTAAGTACTGATTTCTAGTAATATGATAACTATATATTTTTTGTCGGTCATGGGGCCTGAACTCTAGGCTTGAGCGCTGTCCCTCAGCTCTTCAGCTCAAGGCTAGCACTCTACCACTTGAGCCACAGCACCACTTCCAGCCTTTTCTGTTTATGTGGTGTTGAGGATTCGAACCCAGATCCTCATGCATGCAAGCCAAGCACTCTACCACTGAGCCACCTTTCCAGCCCTGATAACTATATTTTTTAGTTTGGTGTATGCATGTCCATGTGTGTGTATGTATGTGTGTGCATGTGTGTATACCCATGTTTTGCATGTGTGTATATTTGTGTGTATGTATATGTGTTAGCTCTAACTGGGCTTTACTGAGCTTCATTGATCTGTGATTTAAAATTTCCTTTAAATGTAGAAAATGTTTGACAATTATTTCTTCAAATATATTTCTGTCCCCTCCTTTCAATTATTCAGACTATAGACAACTTAATGTTCCTAACAAACCACTGTGGCTTTATTTTTTAGTGCTTCAATCTTGGTGCTAAAGCTATAAGCTTTGCATAACTATGCTTTTAATTCACTAATTTTTTTGTGGAGTCAAATCTGTTATTTAGCATATCTATCAATTATTATCTTTTAATGGTGTATTTGTATCTTTAGAGAATCCATCTATTTCTTAATTTCACTTCCTATTTCATTCATTAGAGTTTCTCTACACCACTGAGCATATTTTCAGTAACTATGTGCAAGTTCTTGTCTAGTAATTTCATTGTATCTTAAATTCTTAGGTCTATTTCAATTGGTTATGAACCACACTTTTCTCCTTTATATGTCCAGCTTTTGTGAGTTGGATGCAGATCATTGTGATGTACATTGTTTAGTTGTCTATTTTGAGCTAACCTCCCTGAAAGTATATGTTTGGAGTCTGGTTGTTACGCTTTTGATGATTTTTTCAGATCTTGTTGTGAAATTTTCATAAGGATTGTCCAAAACTTGGCTACTCAAAGGCAAGTTTAGCCCTGTGTGTGATGCCTGTCCTTTTGGGAGAGATGGCATTTAGCATGCTCTCTCAGCTGGTGAGAATTCCAACATATTTGAGCCTTGTGTAACCTGGGAAATGTTCCATTGCAGCTTCCAAGTGCTTTTGTGGCTTATATCATAGTGCTCTCACGCTTACCCTTTAGTAAATACTTGAGGGAAACTTCAGGAATCTTACTGCAGCTTTCTTCCTGTATACTTTTCTTCTTGCAAGAGGTATCTCCTATAAATGGCAGTTGCTTCAGCCTCCCTTTACGATAATGTCTAACTCTTCATCCTCAAGAGATTGTGCTGACTTTTTATAATGCACAAATTATGTCTCAATAAAGCTGTTAGAGATGGCATATTTTATACTTTTTTTAACCTTGCTTTAGAAAATTAAAAAAGGCCTCCTGGCTGCAATATGAGGGCTTGAAAATGTGGTTTAGATGGAACAAGACCAGCCAATGAGTGAAAGCATCAAACACCAAGTACCAGCTGTAACCTTGGAAAAAATAATAAAACAATATGAAGCCAGGTGCTGCTGGCTCACACCTGTAATCCTACCTACTCAGGAGGCTGAGATCTGAGGATCGCGGTTCAAAACCAGCCTGGGCAGGAAAGTCCGTGAGTCTCTTATCGCCAATAAACCACCAGAAAACCGGAAGTGGCGCTGGGCTCAAGTGGTAGAGCGCTCACCTTGAGCTGAAGAGTTGAGGGACAGCGCCCAGGCCCAGAGATCAAGCCCCATGATTGACCAAAAAACAACAACAGCAACAACAAATATGTGTGTGTGTGTGTGTGTGTGTGTGTGTGTGAGAGAGAGAGAGAGAGAGAGAGAGATATGAGAAAGTAAGTGCCAAGAGATCTTTTGGAAAACAACAGAACAAAATATGAAAACTTTGCAGAAGATTAGTATGGACAATACAGATGCTAGTGGCACCACACTGATGTGTAGAGCATCGTTGAGATTGTCATTTCTTATGTTAGAGCTGACTGAATAATTTTGTTCTTTGGAGGGAAATGACATTGATTTGTCATTGGTGCATTAAGTATAATTATCACTGCTGATGGGTGGAGTAGCTAGAAATATGGGCACAATGAAATACAAAGGAAAACATATATGAAAAGAAAATAAAGAAACAAGCAAGAGGCAGCTAGAGCAGAAACTCTAGCAATCAACACTATCATGAAACAGTTGTTCAATTTAAAACACAATAACAGAAATTTCATTACTTAGCTAACTTCAGAGACCTCATCAAGACTCTAATTATGTTATATGAATATCAACTCCATCCTGACAAATACATTGACTTTGCAAATGTTCTGAAGAAAGTAACAAATACTTGTTTCACCTAACATGAAGAAATTACTAAGCACTTAGTATTTGTGGTCCAGTGTGACTCTTCGAAGGCGTGTTCAATACTCCTAATGCTCTCTCCTCATCCCACTACTAGGCCACCACATACACCAGGCAATTCCCAACCACCAAATCCATGTGCATACAATAAAACCATGAATAAAGATGAGATATAGATTCTACTTAATTCTACATACATGCTTAGAAATATCACAGTAAAATCTTCTCTTATATTGCTAACCTATTCACAAAAAAAATAAATAAATTGCATCTATTTGGTCAGAAAGTTAAAGACTTCATAGAAGAATATATGTGCTCAAACACACTGATGTTTTATAATTCAATTAAAATCAAATAAAATTCACTCTACATGGTTCATAACCAAAACACATGAGAGTGGAAGACAGCTGATTCTGTTGACAGACGCATCCAGTGAGATCATCATTTAAGAGGCAGACTTGTGGCTCAATGTGTTCCAAATGTATTTTGTTCCCTATTCCCGGCTTTCACCCTGTGTAACATATTGCCTCTCCTGCTGTTGCTTGCAACCTTTTTACAGTTGGCATAAGTGTGTACATTAAATTGATTCTGATTAATATGAGCATCCCACTGTGCAAGCTCCCTTTGCAATGGTGTAAATTAAGCAGTGTTTTTATTGCCTAAGTTACCCTGCTTTTGTGTGTTATTAAGTGCTACCTCTTTCTACCACTTTATGGCTCTATAATTACCAAAGAAGGCAACTGTACAATGTTTGCAAATTTACTCAGAAGCTTGATTAAGGACACTGGCTGCTAGATGGCAAAAATATAATTTGTGCCTGGGGAACCTGCAAAAAAATGGTACTTTCAGTTCAACATATTTAACTTCCAAGTAACCCATTTGAATGGGTAACCATGACCCATCTCATCCACCTCGTTGGAAACAAACACGATTGCAACACTGACAAATGAAACCAAACCCCCTCAAAGCTCTCTCCCTTATCACATCGTTTTGCATGTAACACTTTGCTGCTCCATGGACACAGGGCTCCTTTTTTATATAGCGGAAGACAATTCTCCCTCTCACTCTATTTTTACTGGGGAAGTTTAGATTAAAAAATGAAGAAGGGAAGGCATTCTTATCTATCTCTATATACTTTGTGCTCCATCTATAAATACTTTTCAAAATATTCCAGCCTGTTTGGCTTACAGATTTTTTTCTTATCCATTTCAGTAGCATCTGTGAAGAAGAGTCCAGGGTGCCCAGAAGTGGGCGGGGCAGGGGGGAAGATCAGTGAGTGTACAATGAAGCTAGGGGGCAAAATGGGTTGTAATGAAACCTCACAGTGCAGAGAGGTTAATAAACAGGCTTTATAGCAGTCACCAAGCCCAACTTGGGGCACCATCCTGACAGAAAAGTCAAAATTGACCAATGATGCTCTTCCACGTCCATATGCATATCAGCAGAATACAGAAGAGGTAGCTAAGAATGCACACAGTAATTAAGGAAACTACTTTACTACAAGTCAAATCTTCTGAATAATTTAAGTCAATGCGTAGCCAGGCAGTGAATGATGAAGCAGAGAAGAGACAGGAATGACGGGATTGGGATAAAGACATTTGACAAAGTTTGATAAATCCTATGGAGTAAAACAACGGAGATGAAAGTTGCAAAATCAGAATGGAAAGGGAGGAAATGGCCACAATATTCTGGGAAGAAGAAACGAAAGACACAAAGGAGTTTAATATTGCTGACTCATATGTTATGGATTTGCTACTCTATTGATTCAAGGCAGCCAACAATAAAAATGGGTTTTACATAGCACTTTACCATCCACGAGACTGATTGCATGTGGACTCTCCTAAACACAGCCACTTTTCGGCATGACCTGGCCGTTAGCTCTAATTTTCAGAGGAAAGCAAGTACAGACTAGTTAAAAATGCAGACACCATACATGAACCTGAGTCTTTGAAAGCCCACTCTACTGCTTTTTACTCTTCCAGACATTCAATTCAACCCTTTGTAAAATGGTATGAGAGTTTGGAATGACATTTTAGGCTACGTTTATTAGTCTTCCAATCAAACAGTGGTGAGTCAGGCGCTGGGGTGTTTCCTGGTCCTCTGCTTCATGTTGGGCAGCTCCCCGCATGTCTAGAGGGTCATGAGAGGGGTCTGGACCTGGGGGAGACATGGCACCATTCTTTGTCTTCTTCAGAGCTTCTGGCTAAAATCTGCCCAATTTGCCTTGAATATACTCTGGTCTCTGACAAAAAAAAAAGAATTTTTTACATGTTCTATTGATAAGATTACCAAGAAATCTAGTTCTGGCTCTTTCTTGTTGAATAATGTCCCCTTTATTCTGAACTTAGATGTTAACAATAGTATACATTTCCTGTTTGTGCTTTTTGCCCAGATATCAAGTTGAGAACCACATCATCAGTCTTATACTTTAACTGCCAAACAAGCCTTGGGTGAGTGAACATAGGGGATTTTTAAATACAGAGCTCTCCAGTATGAATTTGTATTATGGTCATGTCATCATCACATCCTTTCCAAGAGTTCAAAGAATTAAATGGCTCTTATTGCAGAAAAGAAAAATGAGTGCTCTAGTCTATTTTAAAAATCCATCAAGGATAAGGATTTCACCCAGTATTCACTCTGATAAGCCCTGCATCATTTCTGGAAATGAAATCTGAATAAATGCACACAATGTTATTTTTTATTTCTGAAAATTATCCATGTCTAACTATCACCTACTGGGTCTTCACCCCAATAAAAGGATTTGAAATGGAAGCGTTTCCTTCTTTCCTTCAGTTCCTCTCTTAATTGTATCTTAAAGTGCATCATGAATCTGAATGAGCTCCAGACAACCCTCACATACAACAGCCAGGGGAATTCAAACCAATGCATTTATTATGCTCAGGAGTCCCAGCTGACGCCTGGAGTTGCCAAAGCTAGCAGCGTCTGCACAGACTGCTCATGGTTTTCATAAGCATTGATTGTAGCCAAAGTGTTGTTTTGTGAGCTGAATTTTGATCCAATTGACCAAGGTTAGCATTGCATCAGTATGAGGGTTTATTAAGCTTATTTTATGATTCTTTTTTTGCTTACAAGCTCATTTGGTTCTGAAAATCAGTAACATAAACATGAAGATCTCTTTCCAAATCTCTGTCAGTGGGAGCAATCTTTTGTTTGGTTCTGTTGTGTTCCATTTTGTTTTGTGTTGATGAATCCTGAGCAGATGGATTACAATCACATACCAGCAAAAATAAAAAAAAATCAAGTCACACAAATCAATCCTTCTAAGGATTTGGGAATGTGGAAAAATGACTGTTTTATTTAAAAAGAGAATTGGGTCTTTGCATCTTCATCTCTCACTACAACAGTCACTAGTGGCACAGACCTATGAAAAAATAATGAGTTTTTCCATGTACCACATTGTAGCCTAGATAAAAATAGAGCCTAAGTCCCAGAAGAATTTGGAGCATGAAGTTTTATATGTAAATGAGAGGAAACAATGCAGGATTTAAGCACAGTAACAGAACTCACCCTTAACGAAGGATGTGCTCCAAGGGACGCCTCATTACTACAGTTCCTATCTAAAGAAATTCTAAAAACCATTTCGTGTCAGTCATCTGGATGACATGCCACAGAACAGTTTCTACTTGAAATTCAGTGTCACACAGGGATTTATAGAGAAAGATGAAAAAAACATAAAATAGAGTTCGTGTTTTGAATGATACTCCTTCCTTTAAGATTTAGCTATGCTTTAGAATAGAGATGGCTCTGTGACCAGTCCCCTCCTCATTACCCATCCATGTTAAAAGAGAAATTAAAAAGGGATGAGAATGGGAAAGAGTTTCATTCTAGAGTAAAAGAGCTCCCCCAAAGAAGGGCAGATACAGATATCCCTGCCTGCCAGGCTTTGTAAAACAGGGGAGGCTCCTAAAGCAAAGTCTTCAATGTACTCAATGCCTGATCTAGAAGATATATGAAAAGTAATTGAGGTAGCTTAAAACCAAGACATCAGATCATACCCACTGCTGAGGTATGACAAGGTAGCCAATATATAATATCACAACTGAAAAAAAAAGGAAATTAGCATTGCCATTAGTGGTTAAGTTCTGTTCTGATGGAATTTTCATTTTCATTTTTTAAATTTTTATATGAAGATTGTTGTTGTCACTGTGGAACTCTTCATCATTGTGTGTCCTTGTAGAAACTTAAAGAAAGCAGGCAGATGGACCTAATCTAACTACTTTCATAATTCCAAACAATAGGACTATAAAACATTCAGAAGTTATCATAACCATTCTACAAATATTGATATGTTGGAAATATACTTGATGTCAAAAGTTTAAAAATGAAAATTTAAAGTATCCATATTTAATTTTATAATTTGTTTTCATGATCCTTAAAATCGGAAATACTTGAGAATTTAATCCTAAAACACCACTACAAAAGCATAAAGATTCATTCCGTCCCCCAGCTTATTTTATTTTAAGTAAACTCCAGGAAAATGTTATTTAAAAACTTACATGATATTAAGTAGTTGATCGTATCCTTAAATAAAGTAGATTTTATATCTTTTGCTTAGCAGATAAATGAAAATAAAATTAACATCTGTCTTAGTGAACACAGATGCATTCATTGTCACTTTAAGATGTTGAGCAAAAACATTTTAAAACTTGAGCAATGGACCAAATGGGATCACTTACTTGAGAGGGTGATGGAGGAGGATTGGACGTTCAAGGCCAGCCTATGCTGCATAATGAGATCCTGTTCAAAAATAATAATGATGATGGAAATATGTAATTATCTATCTCATTAGACTTTAGCCTCATAAATTGCATTTGGCTATGCAACTTTCAAAAGAGTCCCAGTTTATGCATTCATTTATTATGTATTGAGTACCAAGGATGCCCCAAACTTTATGTTAATAATGAATGGAAAAGGAGCAAGAATTTTCCTTAGCTTTTGACCTATAGACCCAACCATTAAAAAATAAATATTTATAATATGATATAATCAGTACCATAATCTAACTTCACAGCAAACTCATCAAGTTTTTTCACATTGCACTTGGACTGTGCCTTCAACTTTGACTCCCTTTCTCGGTTTACTTTTTCCATAAGACATACGATTTCATCAGTTTCTCCTCCATACAGAGGTGTTTTACTTCTACCACAGCATTCATCAGTATCTGGGCCTCTGTCTTTTGTCATGTCTTGTCTTCACCATTAGACATGCTCTCCATGTGGATAGGAACTTTGTTACAATCATCTCTATACCCTTAACAATCAAAGGACTAGGAGCATGGCAATAGTTAGCATCCATTAGGTACTTAAAAAATAGTTGCCACATGATTTAATAAATGCAATAGTAATAGTAGCACAAAATTTTAAAACACCGAGTTTTACTGTTGATACAAACTCTTAATTCTGCTGCAAACCCTTATTGCTGTGAACAAGTCATGATAGCAAGACAGCACAAGGAGTAAAAGCATATTAGAGGAAATTCTGAGAGAGTAGGGAGAGAGGACAGGACCTTTCCATGATGTTCATTTTCCTTCCTAGTTTTGAGGCCCGAGGCCTTACAACTCTGTTATTTTTCTACCTGTACCTGGTTCATTAAGTTTTCTTATGATGTGGAGAATTCCTTCCATGGCTTCTCATCTAAAATCCATCTAATTCTCATGAAGTTAAATTATGAAGGGAGGATTTTAGTATATTATTAGTGAGCTTTTACATTTTTGTTTACCTTAGACAACATTTTGAAGGATTACCCTAATATTGTGATGCCTGAGTCTTCTCCAGCACTCATCATCATCCTTGAAAGACAAGTTTCACTCCTATCAGGAAGACATTTTCCAGTTTAATTATGATAATTAATAAAGACTGCATTATACATGGATAGGAAGGTGTCATCCTAAGTTCAACTCCTGGGACATGACGTTGGTTTAACTTTTCTTTTCTGTGCCTTAGTTTTATCCCTGATAATATGGAAACAATTAATCTACCCTACAGTGTGACTGTGAGAATTAATATGAGAACCCATGGATAATGCTGAATAGAAAACTAGGCCCTGTATGTGATAAATTAATAGTAATTCTTACAAGTCAGTATTATCTATCTTCTTTCTCTTTAGCTTAATGCAAACTTCTGGAAGCTTTATAATTCTTTTAGTAATTTATAGTTTCTACATTGGATGGAATATTACAAGGGATAATTACCTTTTAGCATTCATGAGCTCTGCTTAGCACTCCATTGAGTACAAGGTTTGGGGGTTTGATAAGAGAAGAATGATAATAGTCATATTCTCCTATTGTGGATTTTTCGATTTTGAATCTCTTAAAAATCATAAAGTCTATCTGTATTAGCAGGTGCATTTAGTTCATTTTCACAGAGTTTTGTAAAGTAAGTCATCTATTGTAAACATCCTTATTTTTCAACAAGAACACTTAGCAAACTCAAACTACTCTGTACGCAATGCTAAGAAGAGAAAAATGTCATTGTGGCATTGTGATGAACAAGAGTTGAGTGTGAGAGTCAGGCAGATATGTGTTCAAAACTCTATAACTTCTTCAACTCAGTTTCCTCACCTGTAAGGCATAGCTATCAAGAGTAACTTCCTAAGTCTATTGTAGTAGTAAATCACAAAATATGTGTCATCTAGTTAACAAGATGCCTACTGCATAGTTGATGTTCAATAAGTGTTTACAGTTAGAATTACTAAACAGACTCCTAACTATGTCTAGCCATGATGCTGAGATATCCTAGCTATAAAAAAATATCTAGGCTTTTATTCCGGAGCCACAAATTAAAACCTTAGTCACAAAAGAAGCTAAAACTTGAATACACACACACACACACACACACACACAGAGAGAGAGAGAGAGAGAGAGAGAGAGAGAAAGAGAGAGAGAGAGAGAGTACAACAGATTAAAAACAAGATTCAGATGTTCTAGATGTAAATGTATACTATCATGTTTTATCAATTCCAAATTTGGTTAACTACAGCATACTATCCTTCAGTAGGAAAATGGTGTCATCCATGATTGGTAGACTAGCCCATGCCTACTTACACTTAAACAAATGACAAGAATGTCATTTGACTTCATCTGTCAGGGAAAGGTCTGACTTTTCTTGTATTTGATGGATAATGCATATCACTGCCTTTCAAAACCTCTCTATCACATTTCATTATTCCTTTCTTGAGTATTGATAGAAAAGAAGAATTTTTTTAACCTAAAATGCAGAAGGCATTTCCCAGGATTCTTTTGCCAAATGGAAGTTTCCCTCACAGTGAGTATTTGCCAATTAGGATCTCTGCCAATTGCAATTCACTGGGGATTTCTGTCTGGAGGGTTCTAAGTGAATTTTAAATTTAATCCTAGGACAATTATCACCATATAATACACCTTTAATTTCTGTGATTTGGCAGTGAAAATGTCATTTACTACCTCTCTCATTTTTAACACTGTCCAGGACTAGGTTCAAGAACTTGTGAAGTTGTTGAAATTTGTCTAAAATCCTTTCTCTTATATTCTACTCAAACACATAACTTCTTTCTTCTGTTCCTTCTTTCTTTCTTCTTTTTTTTTTTTTTGCTTTTTCCTTTTTTATTTTCTTTCATTTTTTTTGCAGTGCTGGAGATTGAATCCATGACAGGGATATGCTAGAAAGTGTGCATATATATATATATATATATGTATGTATATATGTGTGTGTGTGTGTGTGTGTGTGTATGTATGTATGTATGTATATCTTGATATGAAAGTTTTAGACACTGAGGCTCAGTTAAGTTTATCCAGTTGACAATCCTTCCTATGTCTTCTCAGATGTTTTTTCAGAGAGAAATAATGGTTCCTTACTCAAATCTATTGAGTTGCAACTCCAGTAACACAATAAAACACTAATATAACACAGCAGAGAGATCTCAGATAAATAACCAAAGTGAAACATGTCAAATTCTTAGAAAAGAATAAGAAAAGCTAAACCAAAATCAATAGGTAGAAAGAAATAATTTTAAGAATATGTCAGTAATTAAGGAATCACTGAAACTCAAGAGTTCATTCTTTGAAAAGGTAAACGAGATTGGCAAACCCTGAGAGAAACTAATCAAAAGAAAAGGCTCAGTACCCAGGCCCTGAGTTCAAGCCCCATGACAGACAGACAGAAACAAAAAAGAAGAGAGAAAATCCAAATTAATAAAATTAGAGGTAAAGGGATAGCATAAAAATATTAGTAAAATATATAGGATCATCTGATATAATATCAACATATTATAATAAACTGGAAAATATAGACAAAATGTGTAAATTTCTAGAGCCACCTATGACTTCCAAAATTAAAACAGTGTTGATCTATAATGACCAATAAGATTAAAGCAGATATAGTGTCCTAAGAAATAAAAGCCCAGGACCAGATTGACTCACTGCTGAATTTTACCCCTTAGAGAAGAACAAGCATCAATATTCCTCTAACTATTTCATAAAATAAAAAGGGAAGCAACACTACCAAATCTTTCTATGATACTAGCATTATTCTGATATCAAAATCAAATAAGAAAACAAAACAAGAAAACCAGAGACCAATTTCCACAATGAATAAATATGCAAAAACTCTCAGTGAAATTGTCTCAAACTGAATTCATTCACCAAAACATGAAGAAGATAATATGCTATAACCAAGGTGGTTTCATTATAGTGATGGAGGAATATTTCAACAAATGCAAATTAATAAAAAGTGATGCAGGACATAAGCAAAACCAGGATAAAAATATCATGTAATTGTCTCAATAGATGTAGAAAAACTCCACTGACAGAATTTGACACCTATTCATAATAAAGTGTGAAGAAACTAGGTATGTACTCATCATAACAAAGGTTATATTTTTAAAAAATATAACATCATCCTAAGCACACAAAAGAAACATTTTCTCTGAAGTAAGGAATGAGACAAAGCTGTCTATATACTCTCTTTAATCGTTATAGTGCTTGAATTCTTAGCCTGAGAAATAGGCAATAAAAATAAGAAAGGAAAAAATATTTGCAAACAATATTATCCTATAGATAAGATTCTCTAAAGTTTCCACCAGAAAACACTTAGATTTGATATACTATGAGCAAAGTAGCAATACATACAAAATTGAAAGCAATTTACAAAATCAGTAGCATTTTATCTACCAGTAGCAATCATGCTAAAAAAGAAATCAGAAAAATAATCCATTCAAAAGGAATAAACTAAGGAAATGAAATATTTTTACAATGAAATCTATAAAACATTGAAGAAAGAATTTGAAGGAGACCATAAAAGATGGAAAGACCTCCCGTATTCATGAATTAGTAGAATTCATGGTATATTTATGATATGGATGAGTATGGAAATGGTTAGTTACCAAAACCATCTACATATTCATTGTAATCCTCATCAAAATTCCAGTATCTTTCTTTACAAATGAATGACTAAAACACCCCTTAATAATCAAAGCAATACTTAGACCAAAGCGTAATGCTGGAGGTATCACAATACCAGACTTTAAATTATACTATTCTTACATAACTGTAACCTCTCTGTACATCATCTTTAGAATAACAATTTGAAAAAGTTAAAAATATATACTTCAGGACCATAATAACCAAACAGCATTATACAATTAATAGAGGGGCTAAGTTTGATCAAAGTACATTATATGTGTGTATGGAAATATTACACTAAAACCCCTTCGTACAATTAATACATGTTAATAATAAAATAATACAAAAGTGGAAAAAGTGTTAATTTATAGGTATATTCTCTTTAAGACAGAATTTTACCTTCTATGAAATTACACTATAGAAATTTACATTGAAGAAAAGATATATAAACACTAATTTTCAGTGCAGCATTGCTTACAACTGCTCAAACTGGAAATAACATGCATATTTATCAACAGCAATTGGTTGGATTAGGTTTGCTATAAACAGAATAGATTGCATAGTTCTTAACAGAACTAGTGAAGAAATACATGCATGATACTAGGCTCTTGGGATTTTTTTATATTTACATGAGAAATATTGAGAAGAGCAAAAATGCTTTGTTTGAGTTTTTGTAAAAAGTCAATCCTACTTTTTACAGGGATTTTTTTTTATTTGACATCTTTTGTTTTTGGTCAGTCATGGAGCCTGAACTCTGGGCCTGGGCGCTGTCCCCCAGTTCTTCAGCTTCAGGCTAGCGCCCTACCACTTGAGCCACAGCACCACTTCCGGCTTTATTCTGCTTATGTGGTGCTGAGGAATCGAACCCAGGGCCTCATACATGCAAGGCAAGCGCTCTACCACTGAGCCACCTTCCCAGCCCTTATTTGACATCTTAATAAATTTATTTGAGTGATAAAGGACCACAAAAATGATGTCACTTTGTGATGTCACTTTTGAAGGTAATGAAAGGATTTAGTGTTTCTGTGTACCTCAAAGAGTGCCTGGCCTAAGAGGAAGGAAGTCAAGGCTCAGTGGTAGAGGGATTGCCTAGCATCCATGATGCCCTGGGTTTGATTCCTCATTGCCACATAAACAAAAATAAATAAATAAAAGCAATACAATTAAAAGAGAAACAAAGAGTTCTACCCACTAGTCAAAACAGGAACACAATGGTTTTCAAACTAGAGTATCAAATCTCGAATGGAGAGCTTATTCAAACAAGCTTAAGTGGTCTGAGATGTAGCCCAGTGGTGCAGCACTTACCTAGAATGTGTACTGCCCTGAATTAGATCTCTAGCATGATATGATCTAGATGGCTGCTCTCTCCTCCACAATGTGTCACTTCTTGGCTGGTTCCCAAAATGCTGTGTTTTGTTGTTGCCTTTTTTTTCCCTAAAAAGTTCCAGGTGATAACTCTGTTGTTGTTCTTTGAAACTCACTGCACAGGAGGAAGAACTGTTTTTATGAGGATATCAATTTGATAAGGCCTATTGAACAACTATGAGTAGAATTAGATCACTTGACCTTGACCCAAGAGATCAGGTGAGCAAAGACATTATGATTATGGTACTGCTGCACCTCGTTTCTGTATGTAGAAGATAAATACATATGTCATTCTCTCAAGGGCTCTACCATTCTATCCTGCTAAGTAAAACCTAAAAATAACAGAAAATAAGGGTAAATAATAAATAAAAACATATTTCTAGCACCAAAAAAGTAAACATACTCAATATAAACCAAGAACACGAAAGTAAGATCAGGAGCTCAAAGTGAGAAGCTATCATTTAGAAGAGCTAAACAGAATAATTGGTGCAACATTGTACTAGTCAAAATTCTCCATGGAAAAAGGCCCAATAGGAGTAATGTGTGCATATGGGTATATACATTGCTCCTATCAGTCATATTTATATGGATAGGCCAATATATACATATATATATATAGTCTTTCCATATATACAAATATCTGTGTTGGGGTGGGGGGGACGAGAACTTATAAGCAGTTGGCTCATGAGGTTAAGGAAACTGAAAAGGGCTACAATCTACAGTGAACCAGCTGGAGACCCAGGAAAGACAGTACCGTATTTAAACAGAAGGCTAGCAACTTCAAGACCACAGGCAGAAGAATACTGACGTCAATGCTTGGAATCAGTCAGAAATTTCTTTTCTGGCCATTTTTTTTCTTTTCAGACCTTGAACTGACTGGATAAGGCCCAGAACTAAGAATGCAACCTGATTATTCACTCTACTAATTTAAGTGTGACTCTCACCCACAGGCCACAAGCCCTCTCATAGTCATACCTAGAAAAATGTGTGACTAAGTTTCTGAGCCTGTCTACGATCTAGGCATGTGAGTCCCTGGGTTAACCATCCATCACAGGGGCTTGTGTTTATGCCATGCTAGGGCAGCATAACTCCAGATTTGTTTTATGTGAGTGAAGTTTTTTTTTTAATCTTCTATATTTAACTCTCTGTTTTACAGGTGTCTTTCAGTCAAATGAAATTTCTAGATGAGAAAAATGACTCTAATTCTATTGAAGTATCTGGATTTTGGACAAATACTTTAGAATTTCAAATGCCATTTGCATGCTAAACTCTCAGCAAATGCATTCTAATTGAAAGTAAATTGAATTGTCCATTCTAATTGAATTTACAAATACTCTTTCTTATTAGTTATTATGCTTCTTTCTTTATGTTACCTTTTGATCTGTTTCTATAAATTAATTTAGAGTCATCTTAAAGATTCCAGTTATAGGCCCACCCTTGTAAGGAGCTCTCTACAGGCCAGGCATTTTTCCTCAGGTCTCTCTTAGCCTCTGCCTGTCTCTCCACAATGAACTTTGCTATCTGCAATTAACGTGCTCTTCACTCATTCCAGGAGGCTTCAAGGAACTGGATTTATGTTTTATTAAGGTTTCTCTTCTCAACAATTTAGATGACATGATAAGGGGGCTCAGTTTACCTTGTTTCTAAGTTCATTGTACATTAGTATACATGGGTTTTGTAAAATAATCTAGTTTTACCAATTTATTTACTCCTTTCATTAATCTCTTTACTCTCTACACAACACTACCATTCCTCTGTGCCATCCCATAGCAACTTGTGTAATGTGTTTAATATACACTGTAATTCTATGTGTTCTTATGAACTGTTTCCTATTACATGAGCACATACCTTTTAAGTCTTCTAAGTAGTATAGTATTATAGCTTATTTTTATATTTTAATTTAATTTAAAGTGTCTGTTTTTTTAGTTATTCAGCAGCACATTTTAAGATTCATTTATGGTGTCATGTATACACTCAATCAATTGCTACTAATTGGTGCATTCTATTCCCCAGTACACAATTTATCTATCTAATTTTGTATTATTTTCTGTTTTATTGGCATATATGAATTTTTCAAAGATGTGTCATTGTGACATTTCTATCTATGCATCTATGTGCTTTGATGAAATATACCCCTCCTATTGTTCTTTCTTACTTCTCCAATTTTTAAACAATTTTAACAGGAACATAGTCTGTTTATATATATGCATATTAATATTTTGATTACATTTGCCATTTTCTACTTTTTGTCACAAACATATTTCCTGGTGGCTTTTAAATCTCTATCACCACAATAAAAAAACCCAACAGCATTTATTTACAAGTTTCCTGTAGGGATTAGGTGAATCTCTTTTGCATTTGTGTGTCTATATATACACGTATGTACATATATCAAATCTATCCATACATATATGGGTATTATAAGTGTAAATATCTCCTAAGAGTTTCATTGCTGGGTCACAAGATATCCACATTCACAGTTAGATTAACTAATGCAAAAATATTCTCCCTGGAATCACTGAACCTACCTAGACTGTCCCTCCTCCTACCAACAACATGTAAGAATGTCCTCACATCCTTCTCTTCTCCAATACTTGGTATTACATACCTGTCAAATTTTAGCTATCTACTAATATGAATTTAACCTCAATTTTTGTGTGTATTTCTCTGGTAACTTGGTTTATATCTTTTCTCTTCACATATGAACATTTGCCATACATTTTTCCACTAAACCTCTTACCAAACGGAAATGTTTCACTTTATGATTTAGGCTTTATAAAATTTAAGAACTTCATCCTTTTTCTTATTAAAATGTTCTCTTCTATGTTCTTCTATTAACTTTCTAATTTTGTCTTCCATACTTAGACATTTAATCAGCTTGGAGTCTGTCATTGTATGTGGCAATAAGCTATCTCCTGTGCCACTCCTTCTCCACATGGTGAATCAATTTTCTCAATATCATCTGTGCAAAGAGCCAGGCCTTTGTGCATTATTTATGTTGCCTTGGTTATCATGGGTGCATACACGGATTTGTCTTGGAGCTTTTTATTTATTTCACTATGTGTATTTTTTTTATCTATGCTTAACATATTGATATCTATATTCTGGGAAGCTAGAAGGACACTATAATTTTCTTTTGTTGAGTAAGGAATAATGAACTGTAAATAATGAAACCTTGTAATTACATGTTCACCCAATGTAATAGTCAGATAAGCCAGAGCTCTCAGTGCATATAGCCTGATGCATAGTCTCTAACCACTTACAGCTGAAATCCCACTGTGCCCTGTAACTTTCTGCCCTTTGGTTAAATTGCATAGTAATAGGAATGAGATAACTTAGTTCCCAAAGCCATTATGCCTACTGCACTTAAGGTAACTATATAATATAAATATCACATGGACAAAGAAATAAATGCACAAAGAGCTGCTTTGGTATAATTTGTTTTGAGCTGAACTTCTGTGGTTCACATCTGTAATCCTAGCTAGTCAAGAGGCTGAAATCTCGAGGCTAGAAATTGAAAGCCAGCCCAGGCAGAAAAACTCCATCTCCAAAATAACCAGCAAGAGACTTGTTTGAAGATGTGGCTCAAGTGACACACCATCATCCAAGCAAACTTGAGTCCCTTAATTCAAACTTTGATACCAGAATTTAGAAAAATGATCAGTGAGATAGGAAATTTATTAACATATTTGAAAAATAGATGTGGATGAGGCAAGAAGCAAATAATTGAAATACAGGATACAAAAAAACAAAAACATAGAGTACAATTGTCCCCTCCGGTAATTTCTTGTCCTCTTCAGAATAAGCCAGGCTGGAAAATACAAATGACTCCTGACAGAGGTAGTTTATGAAAGTAGCTAAATGAGAATTACAATTATGATAGCTACACTTGACAAAAGATAGACATCAATCAAGAATGCATGTGTATGTGTGGCTACATTAAAGCAAAATGTTTGCCTATATTACTTCTGCAATCCCCCAATTCAACCAGCCTTTTCAATTTCCCAACCAATTATAAAACTAGATATGAGATTTTCTTTAAAACAACAAAGCAGCCATGTTAAAGGGGATCACAAGTTTCAAATAGCCAGTAAATTCAAAATTTGGGGGATCCATTTAGTATTCTCCAAAAATTTTAAATCATTAATTTTTTTCTGTTTAATTATTAACATTTGAAGTACTAGACTAAATATTACATCAAGATGAGGACTGAGCCTATAAATGCATCCTATCTGCTGGGGGGGAAGGGGGGAAGGAGAAGGATTGGGATTGGGGGCAAGGGGGGTGGCTGGGAAGGGATGTGAGGGGTAAACCAAAGGAGGAGGCTGCAATGCTTGGTAAGATATGTACGCATTATCCTGCCCATGTAATTGTAACCCCTCTGTACAGTATGTTCACAAATAAAATAAAATAAAATTTAAAAAAAAAATTCAAAATAATTACATGGCTACCAGTAATGACAAACAATAAGAATGCCCTTAGTTCCTGGGAAATTTTGAGGAATTCCTGAAAGATGGAAAGCAGATGGAGTCAGAATGTCAGGGAAACAAAATCAGAGAAAACAACAGTCCTAAACACAGAGATAAGAAAATTATGGCTAAAAGCAGTTTCACATATAATCAAGGCTCAAAGTCAACAAACAAGGGGGAACTCAGGACATAATCAAAGTAGTTATGGCACCATATTATTTGCTCTGCCAATTTGACCCTCCCTTGTCATTTATATGAGATACAGACAGACAGCACCTATGCTTCCCATGAATATCTTTTCTTTAACTCTCCCAGTGAAAAGTTGGGCTCTTCATAGTGTACATGGCCTTGAAGGATAGGATTCTTAGCACTCATGATGGGATGATGGGGTAAAACGAAAGAAAGGAAGTTCACTGAACAGGAAACCAGAGAAGAAAATAAACAAAAGACAGCAGACTGCATTTTGCCCATGCTGAAGCCATAAATTCATGACTTTCTGGTGTGTATTTTGGGCATAAAAGATTTCCAGAATAAATACTGGGCTTAAAGTAGTAGAGCAGTATCCCAACTAATTTAAGACTGCAGAATTAATAAAGAGCGTTCACACTAAAAAGGAATTCCCCACAAGGGCAAACACATACCTATTTTCTTCTAAAATGATCAAGCAAGGTTAGTTTAATTGAAATAAATGCTCACAAAAAATTATTAACACTGATACACGAATGTTTATAAGCAAGAATTATGAAGATTTAGAGAAAAGTTGCACAATGAAGAGTCCCATATTCAATAAAGAACAACCAAGCTGAAAGAATTAATAGAGGTCAGGCACCAGTGGCTCATACCTTTAATCCTAGCTACTCAGGGGGCTGAGATCTGAGGACTGCTGTTAGAAGCCAGTGTGGGGAGGCAAATATGTGTGATTCTTTATCTCCAGTGAAGGACAAAAAAGGCTGAAGTGGAGCTGTAGCTCAGGTATTAGAGTGCTAGCCTTTAGTGAAAACTCAGGAATAGCTCCCAGGCCCTCTGGATGAAGACCCCTCCCCCCCCAAAAAAAATCAGCAGAAGACAACTAATGTGTAATACACCAGAAAAATGTGAATAAATAACTAACTAAATAAATAAATGTGGCCAGGTATAATGGCATATGCCTCTAATCCTAGCTACTCTGAAGGTGCAAGTAGAAGGATAAAAGCATGAAGTTGGGCTAAGCTAAAGCATACATCTCCATCTGAAAAACTATCTAAATCAAAAGGACTGGGGCCATGACTCAAGTGGTATCGTATTTAGATATCCTGAATAGAACTCCAGTATAGCAAAAATAAATAAATAACCACCAGGAGGAGGGACTGAAAAATAAAAGCAAGTCACTCATGTGGTAAGTGCCACATTCTAACAGCAGAGGAAAGAACAAAGAGGCTGGGCTGTTTTCCTAATAAGTGATATTGGGATACAGATGTACAGGACAAAGAGGAAGAAACCCATCAAAGAAAAGCTGAGAGATCTTGAAAGTATGAATATGCATTATAAACACATGTAGCAAAGTAGATGTAATCATTACTGTTCATTTGGCAGATAGCCAAACAGAAATTCAGACAAGTCAATGTCACTGCCAATTCTAGGATTTGGATCTCTTAGGTTCCAGCCCAAGTTCTTCCTGCCCCTGAGCCAGTAGGTGGGTGTCTTGCAGGTGGGTAGCCAGAAGGCACTGTTGGGGCTTATTACAATAAGAAGCATATCCAGGAGAGGCATGTAAGGACCATTGCTCCATTGGCAGCAGGTTCACAGAAGATGAAGCTCTGGGGCAGTCTGTTAGATTCCAGAATTGGCAACCTTTCAAAAAAAGTTTCACTGGGGTTAAGGACTCTCAGAAGTCCGTGGCATTTAGGGAGAGCTGATGATCCTGCAGAATTCTCATCCTCGTTTCTAGAAATTATGATTCACTTGATACGAATGATGTCAGAATGTCAACTTAAAAGCCTAGGCAATTTGGAAGCAGGTTCAAAACTGCGAAAAGAAAAGCAGAAGGGTTAGAAGAGGCTGGAATTAGCTCAAATTCTCAGAGTGGGCTACCAGAAAAGAGAGTAAGTTCTGGAGAAGGATAAAATTTTCCCCAGGCTTCAGCACCAGTTTATATATATTAAAAACTCACAAACAGAGACAGCACTCAGGCCCAGAGTTCAAGCTTTACAACCAAAAAAAGAAAGAAAACACCACAAACAAACCACTACTCTGCACAAGAAAACAACCACTGAAGTAGTAGTGAGAATGTTCTGGAGACCCCACAAGACCAGAACAGTTCATGTTCTTATTGCCCAGAGTAAAGCAGTAAAGGACTTTGAAGAAGTACAGGGTATTTAGAAAGGTTTTGCTTAGTGATAGAGCTAACGTATCTCTGATTCAAGCTCGAAAGTCTCAATCAAAATATTTCCAAGTACTTTTCCAAGTAATTTACTTGCATCAAAAAAGAGCTCAAAGTTATGTAAAGGAATATTCTTTACTCAAAATGGTCAAATTTGTAATATCTGTATCTAATAAAAAAATTATCATCCTTGCAAAGAAGCAGGATTATAATGAGGTGAGAAAATAACTAATGAAAACAGAGTTAGAAATTACACACATGAGGGGCTGGGAAGGTGGCTCAGTGGTAGAACACTTGCCTTGCATGCATGAGACCCTGGGTTTGATTTCTTAGCACCACATAAGCAAAAAGAAAAAAGCCGGAAGTGGCGCTGTGGCTCAAGTGGTAAAGGGCTAGCCTTGAGCTGAAGAGCTGAGGGACGGCACCTAGGCCCAGAGTTCAGGCCCACGACCAGACCACCCCCCCAAAAAAAAGAAATTACACACATGATAAAGCTAATTTAAAAAGATAGATGTAAGAGCAATGCTATCTAACCTTACTCTATTAAATTATACTACCTTCAGAATAGTAAAGGAAAGCCTGAACATGTTAAAACAAACATGAAAGATGTTTTAAAGACATGAATAGAACTTCTGAAAATGAAAAATATGTTTGAAGGACGGGATTAACAATGAATTAAATACTGCATAAAATATTAGTGCATGTGAAAACAAGCATAACAAACTAGCCAAAAAGTATGGGGGAAAAAAGATACTGAAGAAAATGAATAGAGCTTCAGCAAACTGTGGATCAGTTTTACACATACAGACAGTTGGACTTCCCTGGGTTGGGGAAGAGGGCAGAAATATAATGGAAGAATGAATGAACAAAATGTTATAAATTTGGTGAAAATACTAAAAGTAAAGTTGCAAACAACTCAAGCTGAAGAACCTGAAGAAAATTACATCAATATCTAATATGACTAGATTGCTTGTAAACTATAATGTAGACAAAAATTAAATGCAATTAAAGCAAAAGTACACACAAGGAACAAAGATAAGGATGACTGAATTGTCAGTGGAAACAATGCAAGGTGGAAGATTGTGGACAATTTACTGAAGTAAAAATGTGAAGTTAGAATCCAGAACAACAGCCCAGAACATAGTAGAGTGCAATCATTCTTGGATACATGCTGGACATATGGACTTCTTCCTCCAATCAATAGTTACTTTAAAGAGGAAAGCTGTGCTTTTAAAAGTAAAACAATAAAATCAAAGTTGAGATCCAATTGCAAATGTGAGAACAGTCCAGGTACATTTTTGCAATGCTATTTTTGACATATGAGAGCAACCTTTAAAAGCCATTAAGTGGTATTCCAAAGGGAAACAAAGTGGGAATGATGGAAGGAAGGAAGAAAAATATATTCTTTTAAACGCTTCTCCAAAACAAAAGATAGTTAATGTCAAGGGAAAGTCCCCACATCCACTCTGGCATTCACCTAAATCCAGTTATGCTTTACCTACAGCTGGGAGAATTTCCTTTCATTTCCTCTCTTTTCTTTCTTCTCCTCCTTGGGCTTCACCCTACATAAAAATCACTCGAAAGCAGATGAATGTCCTTTGGAAGCAAATCTCCTGAGGGTCCCAAGGTCACCAGAGTTGTTGTTAACCTCTCTCTGAGTACAGATGGCAGGGTACAAAGCCTCACAAGCCACCCAGAGGCCCAGCAGTAGAGTTCAAGCACATATGAATAAATCATGCTTCTCCGCTCAATTTTCTTGCACTGTAGACTAGGGTAGCATTTGTTATTCACCTGAGTCCTGTACATCTCATTACAGAGCTGGAGAAATTCCTGATAGTATATTCTTTAGGACCCACCTACACACAACACTTGGGACTTCTTGGGCATACATACAGCTGTGTAAAAAATGCTAAACTTGCTCTTGGTAGGATGGTCTTGACAGTGACAGAGCCCCCCACCTGCCCTTCAATGAAAGGATGCATATGGCTCAATAATAATTAGCATCAATTACAGAAGAGCGCTTTTCAAGGACTGAGTCTGGCCTTTCCAGGCTGCAGGTGCAGTCTTATCCCCATGACCTTTTTACTCTAGGATCAGTCATGGAGGAGGGGTGCAGGGGTCTTCAAGAGAGAATTGAAAGCTGTTTATCTTCCCTATGAATCATTGTCTGGTCTCTGCTATTCATGTCAGCAGCAGCATTTTCCTCTCAGGAAACCTGCAGGAGAGCTGAGGCACCTCATCTGTGTGCTTGCTTGTTGGGGCTTTGTGAATGGGCATCTGGCTTTATTTTCTGGATTATGCTCATTCTTAAAGAACAACAACAAAAAAAAAAAACCACTTTATTACAAAGGACAAAACCATCACGGAAAGAACACAGGTGGTTAAAGACCAACTGACAAGCAAGGGTGTCAGGAAAAGATGCCAAAAAAAAAAGGATCCTGGGTTTCCAAAAGGCAATCTGCTTGCATGTGTGTGAAGCCTGCTGCCTGTGACAGAACACAAAACAAAACAAAACAAACGCTGCCTACCCCTCCACTGCTAGGCTGCAAATTGTGCAGGACACTTGTCTTTCACTCATTTTCTTTAAGGTTTTGGTTGTATCATAAGAAAAGAAAGAAATTCAGTGATGCTTATCTATTGCTCTGAAGAACTGTTTTTGGAATTATATACAGTGATTTGTTTCCTGGCTCTATGTCATTAAGCGCTTCTCAATTCCCACTGGTGTCTGGGGGTACTTTAGTTTTGTATTTATAGTCCCATGTTGGTGGCCTGTCTTCTTCCACATTAGCTCCCAGAGGGCAGAGTCATGCTCTGACCCATGTGAGCATACCCACGATGCCTACAGCCCTTCTGAGCATTCCAGTAACTAGCTTGGTAGCTATAATAACAGAGGAGAACCCCCACAAGGCCAAAAGAAATAGGGTCAGTTAACTGAAACCTGTAAAGCCTCAGAAAACTATTGTGAAACTCAGATCATAATCTCCCTCATTTCCAATAGTCATCTTCTCAGTGATTTTTAAAATCAGAAATTTTAACCATGCCTTCTCCAACATTTCATGTTGTACACCATCATTTGATTATTTTTTAATTTGATTTTATTTGTTTTATTTTATTTTATTGGAATTTGAGCACAAGCCTTGCCAGTGCAGAAATTGTATCCCTTGAGTCAACCTCTACTCTTTTTTGCTTTCATTTATTTTTTCAAAAAGGGTCTAATGCTTTGCCTAAGCTAACCTCAAAGCACAATCCTCCAATCTCTGTCTTCTTTCTTCTCTCTTAGCATTTATCACCATCCAAAATATTACTAAGTCCACTCAAGTGTTTTGTACATTGGCTTTCACTTTTTTCTAAAATGGCAGGGATTTCTGCCTGTTTATTTTTTA
This sequence comes from Dipodomys ordii, assembly GCF_000151885.1. Lineage (NCBI taxonomy): Eukaryota > Metazoa > Chordata > Mammalia > Rodentia > Heteromyidae > Dipodomys > Dipodomys ordii. The sequence goes on along the minus strand of NW_012267373.1, from coordinate 4,365,682 downwards.
TTTGGTCGCAATGGCTCAGTAGTGTTTGGTATGCAGTGAGCCCTTAACTAATTAAACAGCCGACTTTGAATTCCTTCTATACTGAAAGCTTAAAAATCACTTAAAATGATTCAGCCGTATTGACTGAATAAACCATACTAAATTAAAAAATACCCTTACATTAGTGATAATCTTTCGATAAATTAGATGTTAAGCAATACTAAAATATGACAAGATGTTATACTCATGTCTTTAGAGAAAGTGTTGCTAAAAAAATGCTTCTACTAGTTAGAAGATACTGGACATGGTATTCATATCACCACTGGCTATAGTGAAAAAGAAAGTAATGACCAAATCCATGTTTAAATGGTAAATCTTACTCCTTGATTTGTTTGAAGAATGATAAAAGATGCTCATATGGAAAAAAGGGCTGAGCAAATTGATTGAATGCCAATAGATTACCTATGAGATACATAATCCAATGATATTTAGATTTGATTATTTCTGATCTGTTTTAATTACATTTTCTAGCATTAGAATGATACTTCATATGAATAAACCTAAAATATATTGTTGGATGTGAATTTTGTAAGTCCTTCATGATCTAAGACATCTGTGACAGACTCTCTTCTCTCTCTCTGTCTCTGTCTCTCTGTCTCTCTGTCTCTTTCACACACACACACAGACACATACACACACACACACACACACACAAAGGACATCAATGCCCCAATCCTCAAAAACAGTAAATACTGCCTTACTTTTGAAAGGGGAGTTTACAGTTAGTATTTGAAGACTTTTTTGGGGAGGATTAGCTCAGATTATCCAGTGGGCCCAATCTAATCACAAGAGAAACAGAGACCTTCCCTCTTCTGGCATGCTACCTATTCTTGCTTCACTGTTGCCTCTGCCCCTCTATGCATTTTATTTCATAGCTATACTGCCCACTAAAACTGGAGCATTGACTCAAGATCAGAGTTCCATATGTTTATCACTATGATAGCCCTCTCTCTGTTGGGTTATCATATGCTCACCTTGAAAACATTTGCCCATTATTCATAGCCCAGATAGATTCATCTGCAGTTCCCAAGTAAATGTAATCACTCTTTCTCACTTTTCTCCCTTGACTTCCAACACAGTGAATAAGCATTTTTTTAACTCTTCCCTGTACTGTATTTATCTCATTCCCTTCTACCATCACAGTTTCTAAAGGGCAGGATCTCGTGGTTTTTCCTCCTTGCAATCCTCTATAGAATTTACTTCAGAATTATATATACAATGCCAATTTCATCTGTTTTAGTGATTAAATAATTATAGAATGGCAGATGGTTGGTTTATTTCCCAAATTCTTGGCAAGATTTTCAGAGAATAGTTTTATTCAGTTGTCCTCTATGATTAGTAAAGAAAAAAAACAATAAAAACCAACAAAAATAAAAACAGTCTTTGGTACACATTGAAAGACAGATGATAAGTATCTATTCCCAGGTGTCAGGAAGCAAATTCAGTATATCTCAAAAGTGAGTAGAAATGCTTATAGAAAACAGTCTGAATTACTCCAAATTGCTATTAAAGCATGAAAAAAACTACATAATGTAATCAAAGATAAAAATCTGAATAAGTAATTACACAGGTGGCTGTGTGATACAAATCAAAGAGAAAGAGGCTAGCTCTTATGAGCAAAAATTAAAAATAAAGGATATGAACATGTTCTTAACAATGAGAATGATAAAAGTAAACACAACCACAAAAAAGTATGAGAACACAGCTAAGATGTAAAATGGCAGGTGTTTGAACTATTCTCCAGGTTCAGAAAATTCTTTGGAGTAGGAAAGTATTTAACTTAAAAAAACTCTTGATTTAACGTACCTTATTTGTGTGCCTGTTACCTGCAATATATTTTGGTGATCATTTCTAAGGATATGAAATTAAAAAACACCACTCTGCCTTTAAAATTGTTCACAGAGTAACATAGATGGATAGATGATAGG
>NW_012267373.1:4356210-4363605 GCF_000151885.1 Dipodomys ordii | reverse complement strand
AGATAGATAGATAGATAGATAGATAGATAGATAGATAGATAGATAGATAGATAGATAGATAGATAGATAGACAGATAGATAGACAGATAGATAGATGATAGACATCATAGTAATCATTAGTGGATGAAATTATAATATTGACTATCAATTACTGGTTCTTTATGTGTATTGGGATAGCTTTAGTACAAATTATAGAAAACCTAGCCCAAATAGGTTAAGAAAAATGAATCTTTTGATTTCTATAACTAAAACTCCCATGAATAGAACTGTATTTTGCTATCAAACATTACCAAAATCCTAGTTTTTTTCATCTCTAGACTATACTCTCTTCTAATATTTGGCTTTATTTTCTGGCTCTATTTAGAGGCAAGAGGAATCCATTTTTTTGCCAGTTTATTTTCAATGTAACTAAAAGTATATCTTCAAGAACATCAAGAAAAATGCTATTACACTGGATTGAGCATGATTGGCTCATTTCCTCATCCTTGAAAAAATTGCCATGGCCAGGCAAAAATGATGCTCTGATTGACCAGACATTAACCTTATTTCCTCTTTGATTTTGGGTGCAATCAAGTCTACCTGAAGCACAGGGACTGAGCATGAGAAAAGTTCCTACCCAGATGCTAGTGTGCAATTGCACACAGAAGAGAGAACAAATGCTGAGCAGTGTAGGGTAAAAATATATCCATTGTGTGATAGAAGCAGGGAGGAATAATAATTCTGAGGTATAGGAAATATGATGTGAAGGAAAGTTCACTAAATTGAATTTAGATGGTAAACAGGAAAAGGTCAGATAAAGTTGTTCCAGTCCTCACTCAGTGGTCTATGCAGTTTAAAACTACAAGGTGAGAGCACTAAAAGTCAAATCTTAGACTTCTATTTCTATATGGGTTTGCCATATCAATGTCATGAATTTACTTACTTCACAATAGAAATTCATCAGGCCTCATTTCACACAATTTGAATCTTGAATCCTTGGAGCTGGGAACTATAATCTGCGTTTTAAGAAAGTCCCCCAAAAGCCCACTGAATTTATGAAATACTGTTTTCCAGCTAAGTGACTTATACAATTTCAAATAATTCATATGTGGTACAATGTTCATTCAGCTAAGGGAAATTTTTGTTAAACATGGATATGCCAGATATTTTGTAGGCACTGTGACTACGGCAATACTTCCAGAACATTCTTTAATGAAGGTCCCAGTGCAGAGTAAAACTGTGGGGACCACTTCTTAAGGACTTAGGAATTCTGTCAGAGACATCAAGATACTAAGTCAAGGGAGTTAGCTAGTCATATGCCCATGAAACTAGCCCAGCTTATCACTATAATATCTCTGATCCAGTTGAGCTAAAGACTTCAGAGATTGTATCAGAGGGTGAAGGCCTATATATTGTCAGGAAAAAGTAACATTAAGCTGAATTGTACCTCAATTATGCCGAAATTCCTGATGCTCACAGTGCCAAGGTCTGTAAAGCACTATCACTCTAATGGTTGAATGGTTTTGTTTATTTAGAGTATTGTCCTAAATTATTTGTGGAAAACAGAAGGCTACTCAGGAACAGTCATAGTGCTCAGGTCATCCTGGGTCCTACACACACACACACACACACACACACACACACACACACACACACACACACCTACCTCATTACCTTTTGATTCTGGTCTTCTTATCAAAATATATCTTAGAAAAATTAACTTGAGCTTTATTTCTTCAAGCTGTCAATGCTTTGAATAGCAAGAAACAACCTAAAATCTGTTATACAGTGATAGGAATAATTTTTCTACTCCATTGCATCAGTGGTTCTCAAAATCTGACTTCCATATCAGAAACATCAGCACCATCATTGTTCCCCTATTCTTTAGCTAGCCCTATAGACCAGAAACTCATCTGATCATTCTTCCTGTTGCTTGTCCCATTCCAGATAGTCATATGAGATATCCAAGCTGGTTTTCTTTCTTACAGGACATTGACAGAATGCCTACATTATTGGTGTTGGGACTACCAAAGCTGGGGTGGCATTACAAGGGTATATGGCAGTGTGAGTTTATTGGGTATGAATCAGCTCTTCTTCTACGCCAGTTGGTCTTTGTCTGAGACCATGTGGCTCCTCAGTTAATGATCACTTTTCAATCTTCTTGGCCATGTGAGACTTGTGAAGATCACCTGTTTTTTCCTGCTTTAATTCTAAGACATGCTTGGTGCAGAGATGTGCTGTTTACTGTTAGCATAATATTAATACAATGTTCCTCCGAATACATGTTTAAATGTGACTAATGAGACAACATAAAAAATCTTAAAATAGACCCAAGTACAAATGTTACTTCAGTGTATAATAAATCCAGCGACCAAATAAAAGATGTATGCTAGTTATTGTTTTCTCACTGGTTTTCAGGATCAACTGCTAATATCCCAGAGTTTGAATGAAATAAATATTAAAGTACAAGAATACTAGAAGAAGACATGGAGAAATGTTTTTATAACCCTAAAGAAATTTTTAAAAAACCTTGTAAATGACTTGAAATGTATTCCTAAACCACAAAATAAACATTTGCAGGTTTTATTTATAAGTTTGATATTATAGAGTATAAAAATTACTTCCCATAAAAATTCAAAAAGATGAAAAACAAAAAAACTTGTCTGCTATTCTTTTACAATCACATCTCCCAAATGCATAAAGAATTTGTAGGTTTAAAAAATGACCAGAGTAAAGTTCATCAAAGAAGAAACACAATGACTCCTAAAAACCTGAAAGGACACGACTTCAAGAATAGAAATGAAGATCCAAGGTATAATGGTTGCCATTTTCATCACTTGTCACTATAGAAAGCATTGGAAATTTTAGTATGTTTTTGTTTTGTTTTGTTTTGTTTGTTTTTTGTCAGTCATGGGTCTTGACCTCTGGGCCTGGGCGCTGTCCCTCAGCTCTTCAGCTCAAAGCTAGCACTCTACACTTGAACCACAGCACCACTTCCAGTTTTCTGGTGGTTAATTGGAGATAAGAGTCTCAGGGACTTTGCTGCCCTGGCTGGCTTTGAACCAAGATCCTTAGACCTCAGCCTCCTAAGTAGCTAGGATTACAGGCGTGAGCCACCAACGCCTCGCTTTAGTCAATGTTTTTGAAGATGCTATTTAGAAATAAACATCATGCCTTGTAGGCATGTACTGTAAGAAAATAATAGGTCATAATAATCCACATAATAAGCAAAGATGCTTTTGCACACAGCAATATCACTTTTAAGAGATATGTCTATATAGATATATGTATATATAGTAAAGATAGAAAATGGCTCACTGTAGCATTGACAGTGACAACCTAAGTTAAGTTACAATCCAACAGATATCACACAATAAGGTTTTACAAATTAGATTGCTCTCAATACAACAAAATGTATCTGTAAAAAAAATCATACATTTCTATTATCAATATTAAATAAAAATTGTAAGTTAATAGAACAATGGATAATGTGTATAACCATTTTAGGTGAAATAAGGAAGAAAAGTAAGTCATATCATATTTTTAAATAGAAAATATCACATGATGTTAGTTTTACTATTTTACTTACACAGCTCATAAAGTATTTTAGAATTTCTTATTTTTTAACTAAATTTTCTATCTTATTTTATTTTATTTTTTGCCAATCCTAGAATATGAATTGAGGGCCTGGATGCTGTCCCTAGTCTCTTTGTGCTCAAGGCTAGTATTCTACCACTTGAGCTGCACCGCCACTTCTGGCTTTTTTCTGAGTAGTTTATTGGAGATAAGAGTCCCACAGACTTTCTTGCCTGGGCTGCCTTCAAACTATGATACTCAGATCTCAACCTCCTGAGAAGCTAGGGTTACAGGCAGAAGCCACCTGTGTCTTGTTATAAATATTTTTCAAATACTCTATTGTTGTCACCATTCATAAATGTGTGTTTATTTACAACACACTTAGGCCATTACCTTGCTGTTCCCCTTGCCTACTGTATTATGGAGCCAGTAGCTGAAGACTATACACATCACACTCTACACATCACAGATAACACTAGTGACTTTTGTCCTATACTACTGGAGATTGAAGCCAGTTCCTTCTGCTTTCTAGGCAAGTACTCTACCACTTGAAGTATGCTGCCAGTAGTGTACAATATTGTTAGCAAGTATACCAATAGCAAAGGTTATAGGGTGTGTGCTATTCTTATTATTTTGCATGTTAGAAATGGACATTTGATTTAATCCTTCAAGCAATCTTCTATGAGGTAATTCACCTAGAGTAGGGAAATCACAATAACACAAAAGTGAAGAAACTATGCAGAAGAATCAGCAATCCTGAAATACACTTCCTTCTTCCCTACTTTGTTCCACCCAACCCCTTTTCTTCCTACCTCTTAAAACATTTCATCAAGATTGGTGGATGAGCAAATTGATACACATGAATTTGCACTGCAAGGGAACAAAATTGAGAGGCTGTCTCTCAACAGGACTCCTAGTTCTGGAAGCCAAAAATTTAAGCAAATAAAAAGCACCCATTCCTGGGAGAGTAAACTGCAGTTTGGATCTTATGTGTAAGGCTTGGTCTCAGCTTGGCTCCTAGAATGGAGTAAAACTTTAAGAAGTGGGTCCTTGTAGGAGGTTTTTATGCATTTAGGGGCATGCTTCAGGGTAATTGTGGGATGCCTGTCTTTTTCTTACAAGCTTTCCCTTATAAGCCATTCAGTGAGCAGTTTTGATCTGCCATGTGTTTCCTGGCATTGTTCTCTGTCATCCCTCCCCATGAAAGGCTTAAAAGCTAGACTAGATCATGAACTAGAACCTCAAAACAATAAACCGTTTCCACTTTCAAGTTAGTTATTTCAATTATTTCTTAAAGTGATTTGAAAAAATAACACATAGCTTCACCAATTTTAAGTCTTCTGTTGGGAATCAAAATGACTTTGACCTAGCCAATGACACATGTAGATTCTCATTACCTACAAGCTGAAGGAGGTACACTGGATGTGGCTAAGTCCAAGGTCATGAATAGTATCATTACAACTGAATCCCTCCAGTTACAGCCATCATTTCACATTTCCATTGCATCGATATCTCAACTTTATTTTCCTCTAGGCTGAATTCTTTCTCTATCACACTTAATTATGTACGAGAGTTCAACCACTCTATAAAGGCTAGCAGTAATGCCCTCTGTTCACTGTTGAAAGGGACTTTATACTTTATCTTCATAACTTGGAGCTACATGTTTGCAGAGATAGACTACTTACCCTGTAAAAACCCATGTTAGGGAAGAGACTGGTCAAAACACAAAACCTTAAACTCCAGATAAGAAACAGAATCTTTAATGAAGTACAAATTTTTACTGAAACAGAAGATCAGAAGAGGCCATTCAAAAAGCAAAGCCCTTTTTTTTTCATAAGCAAACGTGTCAAAGTCCTAACTTAAATGCCACACCTTCAATTTTACCTTTTCACCTCCTCTGTTCAGGGCCCTGCACAAGTAAATTGTCATATGCCAGCTACCATCAAAAGGAAAATGGAGAAGAAAGTTGGACAACATGAGCTTTGGTTGCCAGTTCAAAAGTTCCTCTTTCTTTCCTCATTATTTGTTTTCCTTACCATGCAAAAAAATAGTTTGAAAGCCAAATTGGAAATCATTTCCTATATTATCATAATTTAAAATCAAGTAGAGGCTATTTAGGTGTAAAGAGCTGATTAGGAAAACTGGATAATTCATCTAGCAAGACTATTTATGATGAATCCTTTCTACCAAGATCAAACCTCCATTCCTTTCATATAAGCATTTGGTTGAGACATCTGTGAGGTTCCCTCCCCCCTCCCTTTTATATATGGCTAGAATACTGCATCTCTAGGTTTCTTTTCCCTATGTAGATCAGACACCCTTAGGGGGTGATGGATCTTCTAAGTTTCAAAAAACTTCTCAGTTTTAGCTTTGGGTTTGCACATTCCTTGACCCAGGAACTCTACCAGTTTTCTAGTAAGTCATTCTTTTTTTTTGTATATGTGCAAAATTGAGACACAGATTAGAAATGGGACTAATATTTAATGATTGCTTAGCTAGTCTGAAGGAGTTGCTATTAATAATTGCAAATTAATTCATAATGACATATTTTATATTGGGACTTCAGAGTTCAAAAGAGACAATTACATACTCTAATAAAAGTATTTCATTGTGTCCAGTTAAAGAATCAAGAAATGAACCTAGTCTATACAAAGAAGTTAAGTTATAGAAACTGGTTTATTGACTAAACTATAAGAATGCCATGATATTTTTCTAGAGTTTCCTGATTTAAAAGGTCAAGGAGCAAACATTGCAAAAAAGCTGACAGCTTGTTTTTGGAGAATGCTGTAGAACTCAAGCAGCTATTAGAGCAACAGTCAGCCTCTCTTCAAATGGTATTGCCTACATTTTGCCATCAGGAAAAAATAAATACATATATTCTGAATAAGTCATGCTTCGGTTCTTCTGGTATATTTGGCAGACAGAAATCTACTTTGGTTAGAGAGCAGAGTAAGAAGGAGTGGACGAGTAGAAGGCTTTTTGCAGGTCCAGGGAACATGGAGGAGACTATGCTTAGCATTACCTTCCATGTGCTACAGTCTCTGCTCCCAGTCTCCCTTGCAGCTCAATCATAGCCATGTGGCTGAAGACTCACTAGTAAAAGAATGAATAGAAGTCTGATCTCAAGTGGTAAAGAACAACCCACTGACTCCTTGGCTGGAAGCAAGAAACTTTGAAATGGAGTTCTCCCAAAATGGAAGCAGCCTGGACAAGCACAGAGTGCTACTAATCCACTAATACTGATTTACATCACATTATAATTTGATTAAGAAGCCAAACATGCTCACTAAGTAGTGCGTAAACCACTAGGAAGCTGTAGCTCAGTGGTAGAGCACTTGCTTAACATGTGCAGAACCCTGGGTTTGATGGGCAATAGTGACAAGAAAGCATTGGAAAAATAGTCTTCTTTCACACCTAGATGATATTTCAATGATTTTAGTTAGATGTGATGTTACATGACTACAGTCCCAGCACTCAGGAGGTGAAGACAGGTAGATCATTAGCCTCAGATTCATACTGAGTTCCAACCTGAGCTACATATTGAGCTCCCTGCCAACCTATGCTACAGTTGAGACCCTATCTTAAATAAGTAATTTTCAACCAAATAAACCTCTTACATTCTGAGCTTTGCATTACTGACCTAAAAATAACAATAATAAAGTGTTGTCTGTTTAGGTCTCTCTCAAATTTCCTCTCTATAAGATCTTGACTCTTTTTTTAAAATTTTATTTGTGAACATGCTGTACAGAGGAGTTACAATTACATGGGCAGGATAATGCGTACATTTCTTACCAAGCATTGCAGCCTCCTCCTTTGTTTACCCTTCACATCCCTTCCCAG
>NW_012267373.1:4345641-4353410 GCF_000151885.1 Dipodomys ordii | reverse complement strand
TAAGTGCTCTACCACTGAGCCACCTTCCCAGCCCCCAACAATAAATTTTTTTAAAACATAAAATTTAAAGAAAAGATTGAAATTACTAACAGTACTTTTACTATTACACAGTGGTGATTAAGAGACTCACAGACAACAGCTCCTTTGTTAATGGACTCATTGTTTCTATTAAATAGCAATTTACAGTGTGTGATGAATTGTATGCAATGACATTGGGGCTAGAAATGCATTTGTTCTATGAGAATAGCCAATTCTCTTCTGCCGGTTTTATAATCCTTGTATGAGTAAAATGAATTGTATCTTTTTGAATAAATGGAGAAAAATCACGTTAGAAAGAAGAAAAAGAAAATTTCTTTTTCTTTTTTTTCTAACATGATTTTATATATATATATATATATACATATATATATATATAAATATATATATATATCTTCCTTGTGTTGGGACAGCTAGTATAGATATGCATTGTTTTGTTCTTTTCCTCCTCAGCTTCACTTATATTCTAGATTTCATTTTTCTGTTCACTGTCATTTATTTTCAAGCTGCATTCAAGTGGATGCGTTCATTATTCACATAGACAAGAACCACTAATGGTTAAACAGACAAAGAAATAGCAGGGTTTCAATAAAATGTTCTCTCCTGAGGGTCATGGTCACCCTGATCTGGGCTGGCCCCAGGGAAAGTCACTGCAGCTTCCAGGTTGAGAAGTACAGACTTAGTACTGTCACTTAGTGATGACTAAGCTCCTAATCTAGCACTTACTAAGAAAGCTATCGACTTTACATCTTAGGGATTGTTCTTATCTCTCATGGGAATAATGTTATCTATTATACAGTTATTTAAGGTAGGAATGAGATTGTTGAAGGGGGTGATAAGATCAAGAGGCATTACATTCTTACATTCTTGTTCTGCTTCCTCGAATTACACTTCCTTGTCTAACTATTACACTTCCTTATATAACTACTGATGACGATGATAATAATAACAATAATAGAAGATAATGCTTGGAGAATTGTGTATGGCAGCACTTGACTGTTCATGTTGAGTAAACAAGTGCTGAATATTTGTGAATTGGTACCAACCATGCATAAAGACACTGGACTGTGCACATTTGTTGTGAGACCAGTATACAGTAGGCTATGCTGAGAAATGTTAGCAATTTGTTCTTCCACATGTGAAGTCACCACTATTGTACACCATCCTGTGGTATATCCACTATCTGCACACAAAACAGCATAGCAAACCTCAAGTGCACAGATAGTGGTAAAATGTAAAAAAATACTTATGAAATTATGACTTAAATTTCTATTGTCTTTGTATTTAATGTAATTTGTTATATCATTATGCTTACAGAATATATATTTTAAATGTATATATATCAACTGATATATATACATGTATATGTGTGTGTGTATATATATAGATAGATAGATAGATATAGATATATATATATCAGCTCACATAGGCTGATTTAAGCCAATCACCATAAAATGTCTTTATCGACTTATGTTTACTTAACTTTACTGTTAGTGAACTATCCCCAAGTTACTGAATTATATGCCTCAGGGGGGTGGAGGGGGACCATATTCCACAAAAACATGTGACTGGCCTGCTCTAAGATTCCAACTCTAGGATGTTAATGCTGGATCCACAGACAAATGTTTTAAGCTTTCCAATTCTCATTTTCTTCATCTTTATAATAGAGGTTTGGAAGCTAAAAATAATACTGATTCATAAGTTTTTATAAATTGAAATAATTCCTGTAATTATAATGCTTAACACAACATGTGCATTCAAAACTGTTAGTTCCCTTCTCCTCTCTCTAACCCTTTTCAGGCTTCACAACAGCTAGAAGAAAAACAAACTAACCCAGGGACCAAACAACAATACACTTTGGGGCATGATAAAGGAAAGTCCTTGAACCTGTTAACCTCACCCAGATTGTGTCTTCATGTGTTTGTCTGTTTCTTTGTTATCCTGCTAGAAGCATGCAACTAGAATTAAGGAGAATGGATTCCATACAAAAGCAATTACTATTTACAAGAAACATCTATGTGCCGACAAGAAACAACCTTCCCTGAATTTCTGAAAGGACTGGGTCATGAATTTGGGTCAAATAGGATGATGTGTGCATCATAGGAAAAAAGGATCTTGAAATACTATTAAAAGAATCCAGAACCAAGTGGAAGAAATCTTTTACAATTCCATTCCTGATTTTTCTAATTTCAAGCATAAGTTTAAGAAAAATGTTATGTTTATATAGTGCACAAAACTACTATTAATTGCATATCAGGCTCTTTGATTTTTCATATTAAAAACTTCTTTTATAGATTTAGACCTTAAAAATAATATGAAGTCATAAGGGCCATACACTGACATCTACTGTACCAGCTGCTCAAATATTATGAGGAATGTCTATTTAAAGAAAACCTCATTTGGTCAATTTTAGCCTTAGCCACAGGAATGTGTTTAAAGAATGATCTTTTTTTCACAGATGGCAACTTTACTTTGGGGTTTTGTGTAACCATCTGAATGTCATTAACACATTTTGTCACCAAGCTACCTGGAAACCGGTTGCCATCCATTTAGTCCCGCTTGTCCTGAAAGATACTAAATAAGACTGCCAGATCCCAACCCATCTCTAAACATAGTATGAACTTTAATTTAAAATACCATCATTGCTACTGTTTTAACCACTATTATAATTTTATGGCATTACTGTTGATACATTGTACACTGTGGCTGAGAAGTACATGTAAGGCTGCAGTGTACATTATGGCTATAGTTAGCACATTGAGCCTGGTAATGAGGGAAAGAAAGGGGAATTATTAGGTAATAAGGATAGGAAATGGTGAACATAACATGTGACAGATAACTTATAGCCTATCATGGCACTTCTTGTTTCCATAATACTCTGGAGTTCTGCTGAAAATGACATTTCTTTTTTTCCCATAGAGTCCTAGGCTACTGCTCAAAATCCTTTGTCAATAATGAGGTAATGTTTTGTGCAAGATCCAGCATGACCAATCAGACTTACTTTCAGGCTCATGCCCAGTGGTCCAAGTTGACACGTAGGCCCTCCCTGACCAAACACATCTCAGAGTAGGAAGAGATTTAATAAAGCATAAAGACCACTCCCTTAAGGGACTTCTTCAGCCTCCCAGTCCTAGTACCCCCTCTCTGCCAAGCAACGGTACTCCATTTTTACTTTCAATAAACTTGCTTCTTTATTATACTTCATTATTCTGTCTCTTAATTCTTTGCCTAACAGAGAAATGGACTCACACCCCTGGATGACATAAAAAAAAAAAAATGTGACTAGTCTTTGGGCCAGAGTTGTAGTACTGTGGAAGCGCACTTTCCTAACAGGTAAAACCCTGTGGTTCAATCCCCAATGGCATATAAAGAGAAAGGAATATGATTGCTATTGCATTGAGGCAGGCATAAATGTAAAAACATGCACTAGATTTCAAAAACCCTATACAAACCAAAGAGTATAAAAGCCCCCTCTATTAATTCATTGTGATGCTAATAATACAATACAGTAGACTGGGTAAGTTTTAAAGGAAAATGATTTCCTTGGGCACGTGCTTCTGGAGATTAAGGTTGAGAGACCACACTTTGTGATGGCTTTCTCACTGCAAGAGTAGGGCCTTCCATTGGGAGAGACGGTGTGTGTGTGGCGGGCGGGGGGCGGGGGGTGATCGCCAGTATTCAAACATGAGGTCAGTATTATGATAGCTTTAATCTAAGCTGAGGCACTTCCAAAATGCAGGACTTCTAAACACCAAAGTTGAATTAAATTTCTCTCTTCTTAATACCTTACAATGGCCATTTGGATGTCAATATCAGTTTTCGGAGGGGACAATCACACTCTATAATCATAGCGACTATGACTGCATGTAGAAATGATGATAACATTTGGGATATAATGACTTTAATGATATATATTAAGTTCACCTGTTTCTTTTTACCTTTAAAAATATCTACCAGAAATAGTTTGATTTATACATATCTCATATTTTACTGGACACTGCTGATATAAGAAACTTTTCATATGTAGTGTATTAAGTTAAACAAAATCCTCCACCATAAAAAAAGCTTTCTCTCACACTACTAAATTATGATACATCTACAAATCTGATTACTTCCTCCTGTTTTGTTTTTAAAAGTAACCTTGTAACTCATATTCATATTACATGACATGTTTATGTTTCTATGTGGAAGGACTCAAATTACTGAAATGAATGATAAGAACAAAATCTCTACAAGTGTCAGAGGACAGAAGTAAAATAAGAAGAGAGATGTCAGGAAAACAATTGAGAAGGAAAGCACAGCAGATTGAGAATCAGGATTCTTAGGTTCTACTACCAGCACTGGTTGTAACCCTCTTGAACTTGGCCAGCAATGGCCCCTCTGGTATCAGTGGTTAATGCCCAAAAATAAGAACTAGAACAGTTCCATTCAATCCCTCTGGTCTGATGCCAGAATTTCATGTGGCAAGAAGGACTTTGTTGCTTTTCTAAGCATTGATAGTACTTGGCTAGGAGAAATGACAGAATTCTACAAGGCGGGGAGGTTGGGATTGAGTATTAGTTACATGGAGTCCATGACCAGGGGAAAGAAAAAGGACATCAAACTTAAGGCAGATATTTGTTGGGATAGTTGGGAGAAGTCTGAGAGTGAAGTGCAGAGGATTTTCAGCCACAGACATAGAAAATGGAACTTACTCTCTAAGTTGGTGTTTCTCAACTCTCACCTCCACCTCTCACTCATCTATAAAACATTTGACAATCTCTGGAGATATGATTCTGGTTGCTGCAACTAGACAAAAGGCAGCTGTTACTGGCAGGTAGGTAGAGACTAGGGATGCTACCCAATAAACAAACACCCCATGGCACTTTCTGGCTACATGTCAATAATATGATAGCTGAGATGGATGCTTCTCTCTATTCCAGTTGATGACTCTGCCAGTAGACTACCTTTCTATCCTCAGTTAGGCCTGATATCTGTGTACCTTAATCAAGGTGGATTAGGAATTTATACTCTGTCCTCTGAGCATGTAAAATCTGTGGTTACAAATATGCTTACTTCAAATAAAAAAATCATTATGGTGCCAAGAAATCTGTGTGACTGATACATTCTTCAAATTGATGCTTTACAAAATTTTATTTAGCCTTGAAAAGAAAACACCAATTATTGGGATGGACCAACCTGTTCTGATAAATAGAACGTTAATTTAGAAGTGACCCAAAAGTGAACTCTCTTCTCTTGAAGCTCAGGAATGTGTTTACACTAATTTAAATTTTTTTCAGTTTTTCTCTGATCTTAGAGATGTTGAAATAGTCAGAGCCAGAAACTGTTCTCACTGAATTTCCATTTGGAAGAAAAGATGATGGAAATATTGGAGTGATTCCATCCTAATTTTGCACATTCCAGAACCGAGCTAAGGGATGAACTAGTAGGTTTTAAGTAATTTCCCTGTTTCTCTTGTTTACCTATTCTGAAAGTATCTTAACCTCTAAAGACAAACCAAATCTTGCAGGATTTTTGCTTTTCAGAAACGGAGCCCAATGTAGTGTGTGTGTGTGTATGTGTGTGTGTGAGAGAGAGAGAGAGAGAGAGACAGAGAGAAAGAGACAGAGACACAGAGAGAGACAGAGACAGAGAGAAAGAGGAGAGAGACAGACAGTATTGAGGCTTGAATTCAAAGTCTGGACTTTCTCTTTTAGCTTACTCTGCTAAAGGCTGATGTTCTACCATGAGAGCCATTCCTCCACTTCTGACTTCTTGCTGATAAATTTGAGGTTAAAAACCTCACAGGCTTTTCTGCCCAGGCTCGCTTTGAACCACAATTCAAAGATGAGCTCTGATTATCTGTATGAGCCACTGGCACCCTGCTCAATGTATCCTTTATATATATATATATATATATATATATATATCACCATATTCTTTCTTTTCCACTTGTTACAAGGTAAAAATGAGGACTAAACAAAAACCCAAAGAGGAATCAAGAAATATTCATGGATTATATTATGTCTCACAACAAAAAAATGTTCTCTCTCTCTGCCCAGAAAATACCAAAGATATCTGAGTACTAACCAACAAAATAAAATGGAGCAATAAGATGAGTAAGTATCTTTTGCTGAATTATATATATATATATATAAATATATATATATACACATATATATACATATATATTTCTAACTATTCCTGGACTTTATCTCTGAATTCCAGACTCAGAGTCCCCTGTGCTGTTGGCCCCTCTAATTTTGGTGGCTGCACAGTATCTCACGTTTATTATATAACCAAACTATTCATTTCTATCCCCAAAGTTTCTCCCCATTTTACTTGATGTAAATCTTACCATTCCCATTTTGTCAGTCCAAAATTCATCATTGTATACCTTTAGAAATAGATCCGAAAAATCAAAGTTGTTCTTACCAGCTTCTTTTTGCTCTTATCATCCTAGATGATCCTCTCTCTTCACTCTTGTGCTCAGTAGGAAACCCATCTATGGTTTATGGGTTTCCACTGTTGCCTTGAATCGATTCTTATCATAGTCGAAGCATAATCATCCTAAAACAGAAATCAGATCTCATTTCTCCACAAGCAAGCCCTCCATTGGCATCCCATTTTACTCAATGTGAAATTCAAAGTTCTTGAAATAGCTTTCATGGTCCAATATCAGAAGTCTCACCTTCTTTTGTAAATAGCCAGAGTAAATGTTTTAAGCTTTGCAGACCAGATAGAGCATGCCTCAATTGCTTAACTCAAAGCAACTAATGAAAAAATACAAATGACCCTAGTTGGTTATTTACAAAACTAGGTATTAGACCAGATTTGGCTAGTTGGACATAGGTTTTGGATCCCTCTCCAATACGAAAATTTCCTGCTTTATTTCTCCTCCTTAACCCTTCATATCATCTGATATACTGCTTATTTGCATGTTTATGTGTCCTTCCATTAAGGTATGTACTATTCACAGTTGCCAAGCTATGGAATCAGCCTAGGTGCCCATCAGACAATGAATTGATAGAAAAAACTGTGGCTGAGTATATACAAGAATATTTTTCAGCTATGCAGAAGAGTGAAATTATGTCATTTGCATGAAAAAAGGTTGGATTCTACTAAGCAATATTAGTCAGTCTCTGAAAGACAAATATCACATGCTTTCTCTCATATAACAGAATCTAGACCCAAAGAAAAGAAAAAAGAAAGACATAAATGCACATGAAGAATTTGGGGAGAGGAATATCAGTGCAAAGAGGAAAGCAAAATGGGTTGGTAAGGAGAGGATGAACATGATCAAAGTACATTGTATGTCTGTAAGAAAATAGAATAACATTTTAATAATAAAAAAGGGACATTGGAGAAAGAAATCATGATTGAAGGGGTAAATATGGTAAAATACATGTATGGAAATACTACTATAATTCTCATTGTACAATTTAAAAATTATTTCAGAAGCTAAATAAGAAGCTGAGTGCTGGTAACTCAGGCCTATAATCCTAGCTACTTAGAAGACTAAGATATAAGGATTACAGTTCAACATCACCATAGAAAGTCCATGAGATGCCTATCTCTAATCAGCAAAAAGCTTGAAGTGGGGCTGTGGCTCAAATGTTAGAACACTAACCTTGAGATTAGGGACAGCACCGAGGCCCTGAGTTCAAGATCACACACACACACACACACACACACACACACACACACACACAGATGCACACACACACACACACACACACACACATATATATATA
>NW_012267373.1:4297631-4345591 GCF_000151885.1 Dipodomys ordii | reverse complement strand
TACCAAAGCTATATAAAGTATTGAAATACTGATACTGGGTCTAAGTAATGACATCTTAATTGATGATGTTCTTATATTAATAGATGATGAGGACATTTCACCCAGTTCTGAGAACTGTACATATGACATAGGTCATTCTGACAGTGACAGAGGTGATGAAGGTCATTCTGAGAACTATAGAGGTGATATAGGTCATTCTTTGAATTGAAGATATGTCATGGATTGCTAAGCTCCAGGAAAGTCTTTCTCCTGAGAATTCTTGCCCTTGATTGCCCCTGATTGTTCCCCCAAGCTTGTTTTGCCTCTGCAAACATGCTTTTGCTAGGATTAATAACTTCTACTAATCATGTGGTTTTTCCCATTATAAGCTTTGTATTAACTGCACTTAAGGATATGAGTTTTGGGGGACATGAGTCTGCTCACAGTCACTATCTTTGTAATAAAGACTCAAATTGACCTCGCAAAGTGTGGCGCTTCTCTGCATCAAATTCCCTTATAACATTATCTCCAGCATACAAAACCATATCTGGCAAAGAGTATATTCATTCACTTGAATGAATGAATGAATGAATGAATGAATGAATGAAGATGACCCAGACACTCAGGGAATCATTGGCCAAATGGATGACTGATAGCTGAACATACATGTAGAGACCTTAAAACCCACAGATCACTGCACATGCCGCTGTGTACTCACTTCCTGACATCAGGAAAACATTTCCCAATATAACATTTAGATTCCTTGACCAGGAGGGTAACTTTAAATTAGAATAACAGAGAAGAATGTTCTTGTTTCTATCATATTGTATTTTTCAATCTTAAAATATATTACTCCACTTCATCCTGCAAACAGTCCTATAAGTGATCAGAAGGGAAAACTTACTCCTATTTACTAATTG
This sequence comes from Dipodomys ordii, assembly GCF_000151885.1. NCBI lineage: Eukaryota > Metazoa > Chordata > Mammalia > Rodentia > Heteromyidae > Dipodomys > Dipodomys ordii. The sequence continues at coordinate 4,344,692 of NW_012267373.1, read as the reverse complement.
TTTTATTATTTTCTTTACTTGAAAATGCTTTTAAAAACAGAGGGGTTATGGCTACATAAGTCAGACAAAGTGTATGTTTACTAATTATAAAAACAAGACAAAGAGTAATTCACCCAGCTAAGTCCATATCTCAGCCTCAGTAAGCAATCATTTTTGCCATGAGGTAGTGTTTCCTAATGGCACATATGATTCTCTGCAGTTAAAGTTTTATGTCTCACAATAAAAGGGGAATATATTCAGTGGGAAAAGTGAGAAAAAATTTTGTACCCTGAAATACTTTGCAAAGTTGTGGAAGGGTGAGGAGCAGTTAAATTCACCCATCCCTGAAAATAATAATGCTCTAAACTTTAATAAGAGAATTATTGGGTGCTAAATGACAATTTGCTAGTAAGAATAAAACATGAAGGCAATATTTACCAGGAAGGTAGTAAAAAAAACTTTGAAAATAATCAAACCTTTAAACTTCTGTGACCTCCAGTTTCCCAAGAGACTTTCTCCTGAGTTTTGGCAAGTTTCACTCACAACCTTGCAAACTTCAGCAAGTTCTTCCAGTATCTGTTTTCTTAGTGGTAAATGGGCAGGCAAGGAGATTTCTGAGTTGCTATGGCTGAGGTCAACCATATCCTAAGGGAGAAATGGAAATGCAAAACAATGCTTTTCCAGCATGACATACTGATTTATGGCATTTGGTATGCTCTGGCTTTGTTTCTTTTGGAGATAAAAATCAATGCAAATTCAACACAATTACTGTTTATATCTTCCAAACAGCTGAAACATGTAGCTTCTTAATACATGAAATGTAATTTATATAGGAAAGATTTCAACAGCTTTGGCATCCACCTTGAGGATCCTCCCTTTAATGCATAATCTACAATTACACAATCAGAAAAATCTTTTACCATCAATCCTTTACCAGTCAAAAACATTTGACAGTATCCTAGGGAATGAATTCCCAATGGGAAATGGTTCTGGAGCTATAACAGGGCTCCTCAGGAAAAACAGGCAATGTGTTATAGAAGGGGAAGAGTGATATGCTAGGTGTTATGACTGTCTTTCTGGAAGCTCTGTCCTATATCCTTATAGGATATAGGATGTCTCTTATTACTCCCCATCAGCTGAGCTCCCTCTACTACCTAAACAACTTAGTGGTCATGCTTCTTCTTTTCTGGAGGGTTATCATTTTGTTTGCTTCCTAAAATACAGTCTTTGAAGTGGGTCAGGGTCTTGCTAAGTTCAACTATGCTCAACCACTCCAGCATTTCTTGCCTTCAAACTTCAAATTTGACTGCCATTCAGATTAGGCTTCTTGTTACTTTCTAAGACTAAAGTATTTAATATACAATCTCTCCTTTAACTCCAAGGTAAGTTTTGTGATTCAAACATATTCAGATCCTTCAACAGACGATTTCACACAGTGAAGGGTTAATAGGGTGACAATGGTCAAGATGCATTATATTTATAAACTGTTTTGTTGAATAACAACTCCTTTCTATAACTACTTAGAGGAAATATATCATATATAATATATATTTTTATGTGAAAAATAAATGATTATGTTTTACCTGCTTTGATATCTTCATATCCTTTCTGTTCTCTGAATTTGTAGTTGCCTATAAAATAAAATTCAAACTTTTTATAGTGATGTACAGAATCTGTCTGGAGCCAGACACCCTTCTAGCCTCATTCTTCACTTCTCAATGCTGCTTCCTCCTCTACTCACATTAACATCATGAGTGCACACACACACATACACAAACACACACATCCAATTCGTGAGAACTGAAAGGCTGACTGTCTATAATCATGACCTCCCAACTACTTTGGAAAGAGAGCCTGAGAAGGTGACTTTTCAAGGGCCAGCCCAGGCAAAAAGTTAGTGATACATAACTTTTTTAGTAATACCACTTCAGTGGTATCACTTTAGTGATAACAACAAACAAGGCATAGTAGTGCATGTCTAGAATGTCAGTTACAGGAGAAAATGAGGTAGTATCAACATCTGATGTCATCCTGAGCAAAAAGCATGAGAGTTTATCAAAGAGAAATTATAAGTAAAGCAAAATATGGCTAGGGGCACTGCTCAAGTTATATTTTTAACATTTCCTAACACTGTTCTTTGGTGTAGGTGCTCCATCTCTCCTCCATCCTTGAGGGTTCAGCTCCTTGACAAGTTCTCTATGAAGTTTATATGATCTCCACCCCAGTTTCACCCCACCTGGGAAGTATTCTTCTCAAATAATAACTATCTCACTCACACAACAAAGAACACTTGTCTGTACACCTTTCTGCTCTACTAGATGACAAGATTCTTGATACCTATTGATACCTACCTGATATGTTCTTCATCATGGTCTATCAGATGCTCTTAATAAATATGGAGAACTATATGAAATCTCAAAGGAGATTTTTTTTTACAAAATTTAAAACACACCACTGAAGTTTTCTCTTCCTCTCAGGAAATTTAAAACTTATTGGCCAGATTTTTCTATGTATACAATAAAAAAAGACATAAACAACTTTCAGTTAGTCAATACCCTATCTGGAGACAAAAATGGTTAACAACACTTTGAACAGAAAACGTGTAACATAAAGAATTGTTTAACTAGTTAAAAATTATTCTAAGGACTAAAAGAGAAATGTAAGCATAATTTTCAAGTTAAAAAAAGAAAAAATCAGGCCATTACCTTTAGGCTAAAGGAAAGAGAATAATAAAGGACCAGAGACTTAGGAGTGGCCTCCAAAGACTAACATGCAGAATGATAAGATCTGAGAGCTCAATCACATATACCACAGATTTAGCCTACTAGAGAGGCTCAGAGGATGGAGAATATTGGCTCTCTTCCAAAACCATAAGATCTCTTAGTGACTGGAGCTGCTCAATCACTAAATTAAAGAGCTAGAATTAGGAAGGGAAGCATCTTTGTTCTAAAGCAACATTTCTGTGCCTTCTGTTGGCAAAATATGACACGGCTCCATATGGTGGAGAAAAAGTATTTAGTGTCTAGCTTCATTTCTACAAACAGTGTGAGGAAGAAGGGTAAAAGATAATAAATAGAAAACTGACCAAAAGACATATTTTATATAAATACTTATGTATGTACATAATGATTATAAATGAATAAATAAGGAAGTCTTGTGGCCAAACATAATCCATACATTTGATTGTTGAGAAATATGAAATACCATTTTTCATAAGTCATCAAAATTTCAATACATTTCAGTGTAAAGGAAATACTTCTTTGATTAAATGGATTGCAGAGTTTTAAGTCCTAAGAATCATAAAGGGTCATTTTTAAAGTTTTAATTTAATAACAACACAAGGCAAAATTATACAACATGAAATGGTGAGTTTGGAATAAGTTAAATATTATCAATACTGCTGTGTACTACCAAAATTATGATTTATTATAAAAATAATTTTTGTAGGATAAGTATGTTTCTTTCCTCTATTTTTTTATGGTAAGAGAAAAATGAGAGACTAAAAATATGCCATTGGGATGAAGAACTCAACAATGTGTTTTAATTTTTGCCAGCTAAGTAAAAATGATTCTATGTAATAAAGGAATAAAACAAATCTATGCTGCAAAAAGAGAAAAAATCTTACTTATCAGATCCTAAATATAAGACTAGAGGAACATAAAGTCAGGTCTTGAATTGATTACCTTAAAAACAAATATGTCCCCCCAGTGCCTGGCCTTTCTCTCAATTGTCCATTGTTAACATGGGTTTAGATGTCTGTGTATGGAGTTCTGCATGTTGTGAGCACCATTCGTAAAATGTGTAATCTGGAAACATGATATAAATTATGAAAACAAACATCACATTCCCAAACTCAGAAGATGGGAAGAATGCAGAGAAATCTGTGGAATGGACAAATGGAAAACATTTTCTAAATGCAACTTTTACTGAATACCAGAATTTTTTTAATATAAGCATAAAAATATCCTCAGGCTGATATGTGTTTCCAATTAACATGAAAAAGTTTGAGACCCAGCGGGCTGTGACATTAGAGCACTGGCATAAAGGGTACTAACTTTGGTTGTATTTTCCATGCCAGCTTTTATAGCAAGGGTTGTAAGTGACTATCATAATGTCCAAACTGGTCAAGTTTCTCTTTAGTTTAAAACTCAACTCCATGCTTCCTAGGTGTGCTCTTTCTTCCTTATCGTCTCATCATCAGAAGACTTCTTTAATTTGCCTTGGATGACCTCCTGACACAGGCCACTGGCTCTCACTGAGGAAGAGAGCAAAGTCTATTAGAAATGCTTATTTTTTCTAGCCAAATCACAGATCCATGATGCATCACTTCTTCTCAGAGAGGTAACCCATGTGGGCACAAATGCCACAGGGCTCATCTTGAAAGGACAGGTCACTGAAAGAAAGTTGTTCTTTCCCTTTGGGGAGCATCTGGGAATAATAGTCCCATGTGTCAAATCTGTTAGCTCCTGTCTCACCCACACCAAGACACCTGGCTGCCAGATACACACACAGGCTTGTCAGAATCTGTCAATTCATGAGCAGCACAGAGGGCCTTTGGATTGGGGTGGCCCAAGGGCAGAATCCTTACCACAGAAATACCACATTTTAACCCTTCTTCACTGAACAATGATTATCTGAGAGCGTTGATCAGCTGGCGAATGCTTGTTATTTTTCTTCATGTCTGGTAAAGACTCATCTGATCTTTTGATTGAGCTTTACTGCAACACTGAACACAGATCACATTTCAGAAGTATTCCAGGGACATTCACAGACATCTCTATGTGTTTTTCACAAGTGAATATATGCAACTTCTATTGAGCCCTCAGTATTTCTGGCTGTTTTTGATAAGATGCATTGCATGCTTTTAGAAGGATTGTTTATATGCTTAAATAACACACTGAAGATTTTTTTAAAGTGAGGCTCAGGTACTTCACCTGTTTCCCAAGAATGCTTTGTGGTTTAAATTCAAACCAGACTGAGCTCATCAACACATGTTCCTTTGATGAATTATTATTTATGTGAACTGACAAAGCAGTATTATTTTTTCCATCAGTCTTTAAATCTTGCCCTTTCATAGTTAGCAATAAATGTTTATTCTCTAAAATGATCTAAATATTCCAGCAACCTACTGTTTGTTATGATTTGGTGGGGGGGCAGTAATAGTAAATCCTCATTTTAAAAAGCTCTGATTATGGGCTGGGAAGGTGGCTCAGTGGTAGAGTGCTTGCCTTGCATGCTTGAAGCCCTGGGTTCGATTCTTATATAAGCAGAAAAAAAGCCAGAAGTGGCACTGTGGCTCAAGTGGTAGAGCGCTAGCCTTGAGCTGAAGAGCTGAGGGACAGCGTCCAGGCCCAGAGTTCAGACCCCATGACCAGACCCCCACCCCCCAAAAAACCTCTGATTTAAACATTACATGTCTCTTCATTGGGTTCAAAATCTAGGAAAGTCAACTTATGCAAATTCACTTTTATGCTAGATATTGTTGGATGGCTTTGTCACCAAAGCTATAAATCATTAAAGTAAATGAAAGGAGATAAAAATACAGAAAATCTCTGCCAATGATTGAAGACAAGATGTCACAGATCACCTCTCAATGAACCTGACTATGTGAGCTCCCTGTGGAATAATCGAACAGATACATCAAACAATTTCTTTCAAATACAAAAAATTCTAAGAAAAAATAGGAAATATGTCATTTTTTATTTTGTAATCATCCTATCATTAAATATACATAGTACATTATATAAAGATTGCAAGTTTATGCACAATTTGTACTCTGAAAGGGTAAATCTAGAGCAGGATTCCTCAATCTCAGAAATTTTGACATTGTAGGCCAGATAATTCACTTTTGCTTGAAATCATTCTGTTAATTTAAAGGTGTTTAGAGTCATTCTCAGTATCATTCTGTTTTGTGCTACTATTGATTGAACCTCTTGTACATATTAGTCAAGCCTTTTGAGCTATGTTCCCCTATAGTTACAGGAATGAACTGCCATACCAGCTATAATCCCTGGTTCTTACCCTTTAAAAACAGCTCTCTTCATTGTGATCAGAAAAAAATGTCTCTGGAAATTTCCACATATCTTTTGGGGAAAAATTCCCTCTAGACAAATGGTGCATGTTTTTTCTCATATGCAGAAGCTAGATCTAAAATACACTGGGATATCATAAATTATATAGGACTCTAGGCATTCATACCCAGTGAGACCAAAGGAGGATACTCTTAGAGAAAGGACATAATGCCTGTATGCCTCTAATTATATAAAATAATACTTATTGAAATGAACTGCAGGAAGTGGAAAGAATAGGGTCTCCTTTGTTTAAAAAATTCACAGCTTAATACAAGTGGCTCCCACCTGCAATCCTAGCTACTCAGGGTGAGATCTGAGGATCACAGTTCAAAGCCAGCCCAGGAAAGGAAGTCTCTTAGACTGTTATCTCTAATTCACCACCAGAAAACCTGCAGTGGCGTTGTTACTCAAAGTGGTAGAGCATAAGTCTTGAGCAAAAGAGCTTAGGGACAGCATGTAGGTCTGGACTTCAAGCCCTACAACTGACCAAAAAAAAAGGCACTCTAAAACACCCTGGTTTATAGTAAGATTTCCATTCTATAACAAATGTAAAAAATAATTCATGTGTAAAGCATTCTGAAGTAGGCACTACCTTGACAAGGCCACCTAGAGGCTAGGATGAAATTGCAAAAGACTGTTGGGTGTTGATCTTGAGAAATGTGCACGAGGAAATGGAAGTGAGACAGAGATGGGTAAATAGCCAACAATGGGTCTGTTGTGTTGCTTAGAATATAGTGCCTAACACTCCTTACAATTACCCAAACCAAAAGACAAGAGAACCAAAGTATCTTTTATCCATGAATTATCAGGAGTCACTAACTCATCTGCCTTCTTTTCTATTCTTCATGGCCAACAAAATTCCTGGAAGTTAAGGTCAATTTTGAACAGAGAGTTCAGAGTTTGTAGCTGGAAACTATGGAGTTTGTTTGCCTAGGAATATGATGACATGGGGCCTAAGGGACAGGATGGGCACAGACAGCTGATTTTTCTTGATTGTTCTTTATTCTTTGGCCATATCTCCCAACTTTGATTTTTCTATTACCCCAAACTTTCTCCTTGGAGTGATATCAACTGCAAGGAAGCAAATATTGCTTTCTTGAAAAAATGATTGAAAATACTTGAAATCTTGTATGCAGTAGATGATAGATGTAGATAAGTAGATGATCATGCTCATTTGTAAAACTATCTCCAATAGTGACTAGAATGATCTCCCCTTTAGAAATAAAATAATGCAATTTATTTCATTGATATTATTGATGTGTTGAGATAAGCAGTCACATTTTCAAATGAGTTTCTCAGGAAAGTAGATTGAATATCATCTTTCATCTCAGGAACAGTGTTCATTGGTTGTCAGTGATGTGAATTATCTAAGATAAGAGCATCACTGCGGAGACCTTCTGCCATCATGTTTGGCTGTTCATCTTTAATTGGGTTCATCTTACTTTTAACTTATAGTTTAGGATTATTTTCAACATACTTTGTATCTTCAATGTGACTTACTTCAGATGCAATTTATTTATTGCATTTGTGAAGTTATTTCTGAGCACAATCGTCGTTAAAATGTGCACTCAAATGACATAGATCATTCATCTTGTTCATTGATTATACACTTTGCACTTTGATTAATATCTTCTGGAGGTGGAAAGAACTTCTGGTGGTAAATATAAATCCAAAAGGAATGGCCTTTGGTCTTCACTATTGGAATAAGATTCTTCTTCTAGTTTCCTGTGATGGCAATGGGGAAAGGGAGATTGAATATGTGTCATTTTATTTTGCTAACAGTCAGAAGCTTTTCCCTGTGTTATAGATTCATACTCAAGCAAGCATATGATGACAAATTTGTCAAGAACATAGGAGACATTTTTTTTCAAAACTTGAGATGGGAGAATTGGAAACAGGAAGAGGAAGTATTTATTGAGGTTCATAGGTCACTGGAGCCCAGTTACTTCATGTCTAGTTGGCAACAAAACAAGGAAGAATTTCCACCTAGGTGGACACACACTATTTTATTTGTTTACTTTGTTCAGAACATAGCACATCAAATGCATCTGGGCTTAATATTTGAGACCTCTGATTACCTAGAATTGAAACCAGAATGGGAAAGTCTCATGGTTCAGTTTCCATTCAGCTTTCATTCCAAATACTTGATGATCTGGAATAGCTGTAAAAATATGTGTAGATTTGAGCCTAAGATCTACTAATACTGCATACATACATGTGCACAGATTACCTACAATGCACATTATATGTTATATGTAAAACATACATTCTATGTTGCATAAAATGCATATTGTGCCTAATATTAAAGATTACTCCCAGTCAAATAAATTATTTTGGTAGACAAACTTGCTCCCCGTTAAATAAATTATTTTGGTAGACAAACTATTTGTTGACTTTTCTAAAGAGAATTTGACTTCTAATATTTTTTCAAACATGAAACATTTTACTATAAGCTTGTGGCTTATTTTATTTCATATATACAATGAAAAAAGAACAAAAACTTACCTAATTAGAGATCTGCTGCTTTTACCCAACAGAACTTAGAAAATTCCCACTTACAAAACAGAAGGGTTGGTGAAATGGCTGGTTTGTTTACTTGTCTGTCCAAATATTAGGTATTTTGTCTAGCCTCTATCCATTGAGCATGAAGAGATTTTATTTAACTGGTCTTGGGGCTTGAACTCAGGGTCTGGGAGCTATCCCTGGATGTTATTGGCTCAAAGCTAGTGCTCTACCACTTGAGTCATAGCTCTACTTCTGGCATTTTTTGTAACTTATTATAGATAAGAATCTCATAGACTTTCCTGCTCAAGCTGCCTTCAAACCATGATCCTCAGATCTCATCCTCCTGAATAACTACGATTTATTTGTGTGAGCCACCAAAGCCTGGCTATGTGAGAATATTTAACAATAACCACAATAAAATTGTAAAAGAATATGAGATCATAGTTCTAGAAATGGAACTACCAATAGAAATTTAAGGCTAAATTGAAATAAGTATCATAAAAGACTCTTTGTAATTCTAGAGTCAAACCTGAATTCCTTTTCAGTTTCATCTTATTTAAGATTTTGGAAGTAGAGGCAGAATACTGAGATGCATTCCATACTCTGTTGATAATAATAAAGAAAATAATGATCCATCCTTCCTAGCCCCCTAGAGAAGTGTGCTCTCTAAGTGTTGTTACTAATGTGTCTTAACAGTCATCATTATCTTTCTGCTGTGAGAGAGGTAGGAAACAAATGTATAGATGTACTATTGTTGTATAGCATTATGTATACATATGTGTACTAAAGAATATGGAATGATTAGAACTTCAATTAAGACGAACTGAAATTCACTATGATGGAGTAAATTAGGATGATAATTGAATATTTTAACAGGAATTGCAAATTAGTCTACTTTCTGCCATTAACATGCAGTGCCTAAGCTGGGTACCTATCAAGAGTACAGGTTGATTTTGCTTTGGATACGGAATGCCTCACCTTTGATGAGGTCCGCACTGAAGGCATGACTTTATGCTGGATGGATCATAAATAGAAGTGGTCAGTATGAGGAAGTTACCATATGGTAAGCTAAGAAACCAGAACATAGAGGAGGAATCAGTCCTGTTCTTTTCATAGCAACCACCTCATGTGTACTCATACACAGTCCTATGATAACCACCATATTCACTTCTAAGAACATGCATTCTGTGACCTAATAACCACCCAGCAGGCCCAACTTCTTAAAGATCCTACTACCTCTTAACTTCAGCACTCTGAAAACTAAATTTTCCATACATGAACAAGAATACATGCTAAACCTCTATCTAAACCATGTAGAATCCTTAAAAAGAATCATGTCATTCTTCCTGAGAACTACTATATAACTACAAAGAGATTGATCTTCCCTTATCAAGTTAAGGAAAGGTCAAAGCCATAGAAGTCAGCACAGTTTTACTTAGCACCATACTAGAGAAAACTAGGCCTTCAATTAAAAATGAAGTTACTATAAGCCCTGGCTTTTTGTCTGTGGAGACACTGGCAAGAAATATGGTAATGTGGTCTTAATATATACTTTAGTAGAATAAAAGATACTTCACTGAGTAAATACTATAAATAATGTTAATAAAAAGTAATCTTTGTGCAGATTGTGTCTCATTCACTAATTGTACCAAGTCATCTTTGTTATTTTGAACAAGTCATTTTAGCAGCAGCCAAAATTGTAAATTAATATCAGATTCTTCCAAGTTTGTTGCTCATAATCTTTATTTGGAGTCATTTATTCAGTAGCAATGTGCATATTTCTGGTGGATTTAACAATCATAACTGATTTTTTGAAGTGTAAAAAAATATTAAATTATTATTTTTTATATATTACATTTATATACTTACATATTTATTTTTATATACATATCCATAAGGCAAATAAGAATAAAACTCTGAGCCATTCCTATTCACAATGTAATCCAAATTATGGATAATAACAATCCACAATCACCCATAACACAAATATGTTAGTGTGCCATGCTATCTTCCATACATATCACAAAAAAATGTATTTCAGAAATGTATCAAGAAAAAGTATATATATATATATATATATATATATATATATATATATATATACTATCAAGGAAAATGAGAGTATACATATTTGAGAAATGATTATTCAGTCTCCTAAAGCTTTCTCCTGCTTTCTGGCTAAGTTTCTTCACACAATGCCTACCCTCTCTACCCCTTGCTTTCTCTTTGCTAAAACCAATGTCCATTGTGTAGCTATGGTGTCACCAACACCATGCTGTAAGTAACTGATAAGAGGGGCAGGATGTCAGTCTCTGTAATTTACATTTTCTTCTTTTTTTAAATTCTACTTAGATTATTTTTTATTTACCCTCATCCCTCCATTGTGGGATTTTTAGATTATAAGTCAATTAATTAAACAAACTTTCATGACACTAATCACTCTTTAAAAGCATTAATTGCCCATACTATTTGATATTATACGGTAAATTTTAGAATATCTTCTTAATTAAAAAAGAGGAATTCTATACTGGATCATATAAGCAGATACTTACATAATTGGTCATGTCATTCTAAACCCTTTACACAGTTCACAAAAACAGCTGGAACCCCTTAGTCTAGCTTTTTTTCATTCCTCTGCTCCTTGAAATGTTATTTATTTGTTTCTTTCCTTCTTTATATCTAGCATTCCTTCCAGGAATACCCTACTCATTGTTAGCTAGCTCCAACTCCATTTTGTTCTATAGATCATGATTAGTAGTAATGTGGGTTCTCTGCAGAGACAAGGCAAGCAGTATGGAATAGAGAGAATGACACATCATCAAGCAGCTTCCCCTGACCTGCTGGGACTGAAGAGCATCAATTCAATCACTTATGTACACTGTCTTCCATATGATCATCCTGAACTCCTGAGGAGAGAAACAGGAGTTATATAAAATAATGAGAAAACGGCCTCAAAACCAGCACAAGGTTCTTTCCAATATGGGAAAGTCTTTTGTGAGGTTCTGGCTACCAGATGCTGGCTGTTTAAAGATCTGGTTACTGTGCAGAAGGCTAGAATGGCAGGAAATAAACCAACAGCCTTCACAGCCCATCCCAAACCAGGAAGACTTGAAGATCACAGGGAGTGAGCTGTGCTTTATGTTTTGTTCATGCAGCAACCTGATCCCTTGCACAAAGAGGGAAAACAGACTATTTGTTAACCTTACCTTGCAATCACAAAATTCCTGTCATAAAAAATAAGAAATAGTATATGAAGCCTAGGGTCAGATCACCCATGGGTTTCAGGAGTTTTCAATAGAGTTATTATACCTAGAGCAAAAAAGGTGCAGAGAGATTATGGTTTCCTCCTAGTAGTTGAATTTCCTGGTATTTGTTTGCTTTAGGAAGCCCTTTTGTCATCCTTGAAATGCTTAAAGAACTGAAGCAGCCTTTTTCCTTTTTCTGCAAATTCAATTTTGGAAAGGTACATTTTTAGGTGTTTTTTTTTTAATCCGAAGGTTTAATTTGTGCAATTCTTCTTTTCATACTCCAGTAACATACTTAAATACTGAAAAACATTCAGTTTGGCAGGAAGGCTAAAAAAAAAAAAAAAGATAAAAGATCCTCTCCCACGTGATATCCCATGATATTTTCCTCAGTTGTTAGTCACATTGTACTTTTGGCCAAGGCCCAGAAACCACAAGCCTCAATTACATTTGCTTTCAGACATGTGGAAGAAACACATGCTAAAACAATTAACAAAATTATGACATTTACATTTTTCCCCTGACTGTCGGTCCCTGGGATTCTTCAGCATATGAGTCTTTGGGTACCAAAACAATTATCATAAATCAAGCCGACCACATTTATCCTTACCTAGCTCTTTGAAAATGTCAAAAAGTAAAAGAAAACAGGTTTTCCATAAACCAAACACCACTCCTCTATTCCTTGTTTGGCGGCCAGGTCCTCCCACGTGACAATGGCAGGAAGGCAAAACATCACATCTCAACCCAAAGCCACTGAGCTTGATAGACAGCCAACTGCAGTCTGATTACTAGTAGCGCTGAGCTGCCTCATTTACCCTGCATTTACTGTTCCTCTTTCTCTGTTGACAGATTTTAGTGCTCGCTGAATGGCATGTGTGATGACCTTTAAGTAGAAAATGAAAGAGGAACATCACATTTTCCTGGTATCAGGATATTTGGAGCAGCATGGTAGGCGAGCTGTCTTCCAAGTCCATCAGTCCATATGGAGTGGAACATCTGGAGTGTACATTTATTCGTGGTCTCTTGGGAGATGGATTGATAGGCCTTTGATAATAGTTCCATTGACTTCATAGGTTTATAATTTCACATGCATTTGTTAAGCACCTAAAATGAACTGAGCATATCTGTACTGTGGGCGTAAAGGTGAATAAGGCATGGGCCTCACTCTCAGAAAACTTATAAAGTCACAGAGAAAGGATGGACATGTGCATTTGGGAGAAAGGCATAATGGGACAAGGTTTAAGAAAAATCCTAGGAAGCACAGATAAGGAAAAATCAGTCTTCCTGTGTGAATCACAGCAGAGCCTACACACCTGACATTCTATGGTCATTGTGCTATGGATCTACAGCTTTCCTTTCTAAAGCTCCTCTAGAGCTAGGTTAACTCTTACCTTTACTCATCTCATGCTTGTACCAGGAAGCTAACCTCTAAGGACTTGTCTAGCCAACTATTTTGCCTTTTGGCTGGAGGTGGCAAGGATGGAGGATAGAAGTTCAGGCTGTTTATTCCCCTTTACTTCCCAAACTTCTTCCCATAGATTGGCAACACCATCATCTTTCTAATGCAATCTACAGCTCCTATAAGTGGGCTTTTTCCATATCCTTCTCCACTCCAGGTTCCCAGGCTCATTCCCCTTCTTCCTTTCAGCCCACATGTTTATGAATATATACAAAAAAGGTGCCTTTACAGAGTACTCTCCAACAACCAACCCAGTTTGAAAACAGCATCTGCCTTTACAGGACTAGCTGCTGGGGTAGCCCTCTCAGGACTCCATTAAGTTCAGTATTAATCTCACAGACACCAAGAAGCATAGAACAGGACTTTCCCCAGCTACTAGGCCAACCTGTTATGAATTAAATCTCCCTCCTAATGATTCAGTTTTGGTCCACAAGAGCTATACTACTCTAGAACAGGCTCCATCTGAATAATCCTGCCATAGGCAAGCCAAATGAATGCTGAGGTTCAGGATGTGATACCTCCAAATATGGTACACTGACATTGAAAGCCATAGAAACTACAAAGAATTGCCTTTTTCCTGTCACCCCTAAAGTAGACCATAAACCCTAGCTGATCTCCCCCTAGAAGAGGTCATAAAGCCTTTATTTTAAAGACATCTCCCTTATACCTGGAGAAAGGAAGGCCTTTACTTTAAATCATTGAGACATGCAGAGGAATTTGAATACACATACATGGTGAAGTTCCCTCCAGTCTACTGCCATGAGACCATACCCTTTGTCTTCCAATCAAACTCCCTGTTTATTTCTAAAGTCCTCTTCCCTGTCCCATAAAACTTGTATTCAATAACTAGGTATGTCTTTTGTTCTAGGAGTCTTACTCATAAACCTTGGAATGACTGAGGAAGAGGTATTACTTGTTCACCCCAGCATTAGTACCCATTGATCTACAGGGATCCAGAAGACAGACAGAATTTGAAGACATTTCCACCACCCCTACATTTTAATTTAGCCAAACGCTATTCCTGCTAATGTTGTGAAGGAACATTACCAGGTTGGGGTGGGTAGGGGGTGCTCTCCCTAAGGCAAGAACCACAGAGATGCCAAGCTGTGTTTCTTGCCAATCCACAAATGGTTGGTAGTTTGACCAAGAATAATCCTTTGCTGTTCCAGGGCTCTGAGATACTGTGCACTTTGTGAATAAATACAGACAGCAATGCAGCAATGACATCAATGCCAACAAATATCATTTCAGTGTAAGACCTAACTTCTATCATCTAAATGCAGAATACGTAGAAGCAGAGAGAACTGTGGTTACCAGGACAAGGAAGTGGGAAAATTAGTGGTAAGTCACTCAAAAATGTTGGGTTTATATAGGAAAAATAAGCCAAAAGGTCAAACCTACTGCATGATGACTATAGATAATAATTCTGTGTCGCATACAGCATTTGCTAAGATGGATTTCAGATGCTATTACACACACACACACACACACACACACACACACACACACACACACACACACACCAGGTTTGATATGAGAAACTTGTATTAATTTGCTTGTCTGTGATATTTATTTCACTAAGCATATCAAAATGTCATGCTGTATACAACTGTATAGGAAAAAGGGAAAAGTAGATACCCACTTTCCCTTAATACTAACTACTCTTGGGTGGGTATAATTCTGATCCCTTTATATTCCTTCATCTCCGGGGATATCATTTGAAAGTAGAGGCTTCTTCAGCCACTGTCTTACTCCATCCACAGTGCCACACTTCAGATCCCAAAAAAGATTTTGCCCCAAGCAATAATGTGCATAGGGTTTCTAAGAATTCTTTTCCACTTAACTGATTAAATTTATTTGCTTTCATAACCATGGTCATATTTCAGGGCTTCAATGGAAGGCAGCCTTCCAAATAGGTGAATTACCAATTATAATACATGAACTTGTGTATATATGAAAAAATATGCAAAATATTTGATGCTGCTTTGGTTTAATGGGTTAATCATTTGCAGTGATCACAGATAATTTCTCCTAAGCTCTGCTTAGGTTCTTAGACTCTTAATCTTTGTGAGGAGAGTTAATGTTGGCTGGCTATGGAGTGTCCACAGAATTTCCTTTCTCTTATCCTGGTGAAATTAACTCCTACTTGCTTAAATATTTCTACCTAGATGATGAAGGAATGCAAGAATAATGTCTTGCCTATCATAAACTTATAAATTCTTAGAAGCTAAATATTTTCAGCTTGAAAACTTGTAGAGTATGAGAAAAGGCAAAAGAAATTTAACTTAATGAAATAAACAGCCATTAAAAATTCATTTTTCAGCTCAATGTTTTACCTACCAGGGAAATGCAAATGAAAACTACATTGCAATTCCATCTCACCACAGGTAAAGTAGTTATTATTATGAATAAATAAATAAATATTGAGGATGCAGAGAAAAAGACTGTTGGTGGGGATGTAAATGAGTACAGCCACTAAAAGAAAGAAAAAAAATATAGGATAGAAAAGGGACAGAAGACTAGGGGTCTAGGGAAGAGAAGAGGCCAAAAGAGGACAGAAGAGAGAATAGACATGATCAAAGCATATGACATGCATTTATGAAAATGACTCCGTGAAACATTAATTTGTACAATTAGTACACATTAATAATTATAATAAAGAGTAAACCTAAAAAGATCAGGAGATTGCTCTTATTTTATGAAATAAGGACCAGCTGACATCAACCAGCCTGACACTGAAGACTTGATTATTTTGTCTTTCCCATCAAGTCTTCCCCTAACACATTTCAGTCCAGCAGTGTGATCTGTTTGATTTCTCCTCAAAATTCTTATCTAAGTTTAGTTATTTAATGATTTTTGCCTTCACCTGGAATACCCTTTCTCTTTCTTCTTCATTGTTTTTTAAAAAGTCTTTTTCAGTCTCAAGTTCAAGTTCAAGCCTTTTAGGTCTACAGTGCAACTTCATGTAAATTCCCCTGCTCTTTAGGCTCAGTATCCCACTGATAAATGGGACTTAAAAAAAAAAACTCAAGGTATCCATGATGTTGGCAAGAATGAGATTGTCGTTTGATTATAATTTCTCTTGCACATCATACATGCTAGAGTGGGAAAATCTACAGGGAAGAATCAAGTAGTAAAGCAGGAGCCTAGCAGGCTCCAGAATCTCTGGGCTCTGAGTTCAATCCCCAAGACTACCCCACCCCCAAAACTAATGAGCAACCTGTGTCATTCATTTGACACATGTACATGATGGCACCTGGTAATCAGAGTTACTCCTGGTAACGCACTTATGTAGGAATCAGAACTGCTCTTCAATAATTGAAAGGCTTTGTGAGGTCAATGTCCATGTTACACTGCTTTGTGGCTCATCTGGTCCCAAGATCAAAGCAGTGGGTATGGTATGGCATGATCGTGGGAAATTATAAAGCAGCTGGGCCTACTTGCTCTTGTGCAGATTTTTTGGTGCCTGAATTTCCTTATGTATAAAATGGAGAGAATGTATGGCCTCGTCTCTCTGGAAATTTTCAGAAAATTGAATGGGAAAATGCGTGGAAAGCACTTTACAGATTGCTTGGAAGGCAAGGAATCTTAGGTCTTTTTACATGTTCTAAAATAATCACAATGCAAGTGACTGGCAGTCAACCCAATGACACAGTTCCACTGCCTCTTTGCCCAGGGTCTCCACAGGTTAGGATCATTCTCAGAAATCCTGGGGTCTGGACAATGTTTCTGTAGGTAGCCACTCCAGTTATAGAAAATTATTTTTGTCTTCCTCTCAAAGAGAAAGAATATGAAGATGGAGGAAGGCATGGCTGAGCAGCTTTGTGGCTCATTAGCCTGGTGACATTGGGTAGAGCATGACCTGGACCAACCACATAACCTTGAGCGCAGATTGGTAAGTATTTTAGTCCATTTAGGATGCTGTACCAACCAAAATGCCTTACAGTAAATTACTTATAAATAAGAAAAAAATATTTCTTAATGTTCTAGAAGCTGGGAAGTCCAAGAGCAAAATGCTGACTGATTCAGATATTGTACTGTGTTTTTACTTCTCAAGGTATCTTCAATGCTCTGCCCTGGTGGAAAGGGGGAGATAACTCTCCGGGGTCTTCTGTAAGCTCACTAATCTTTTTGGGAAGGGGGCAGGATGTGGTTCTAGCCTCACCTCCAAATACCCCTATACTATAGATTAGGTTACAATCTATGGATATGGAGGGACACAAACCCTCAGCTCACAGCAGTAAACTCTACTCAGGGTTGACATACATAGCAATAGTGATAGCCCCCCCCCCATCACATGTGGCTATTATGATAATTAAGTCAATACGAAGGACTCGGTTCATTGTAGCCCTAAAATATGTGAATTCTTCTTCTCCATCTTTCTGTCTTCCATGTGTGAGTAGAGAACAATCCCAGCAGTTCCATTGATTGAGGATGTGCTGCATCTGCAGGGCCAGGAAATGGGGCTTTTGCTCTGTTCAGAGTTCTCTGAACAGAGAGAAGGGAAAGGGTCCTCTGGGTGCTGTCCCAGGCACTCCAGAGACGGAGGGACCCTATGGCTCCTGATTACTGTCTTTAGCTGTAATCATTCAATTACAGCCTTTTATGTTCTATTTTACTGCATCTGAAAGGGAGGGGGATATCTGGATATCTAATAGCTTCTTTTACTGGGAAGGGAGCTACTAAAAATAGTCCTACAATCTGTGGGCGGGTTTCCAGGAAATGCTTGACTAGTTCGAGCAGAGCTGCAGTCTGGTAATCAAGCCCTTCATCAGAACCTCTTCCCTAGGCTGCTTTCTGAGGGCTGAGGGCTGGGTCTTGTTTTCACCAAGTGAAATCCTAGAGCAGGTTCTTAAAGGAATAGAGGCAATTCAATGAGAGTTGAAGATGAACTTGGAACCATTTGTGAAGATTGTATAAGAGCGACTTTGAACCAATGTAAAATCGGGAAATGCTATTTCAAAGATCACACCACCGTCCCCAATGACCAAATGTAACCTATATTTTATTGTCCTCTGAATAAGATTGTTTCTAGAATTCCAGATCCTAAGCAATGATGTGTCTTTTCATCTCACACCTCAAGCTAGAGGAGAAGCAGAGGACCCACACCTCGTTTTTTTTTTAATAAAAAAGTAAATCTATTGAAGACTCTGTTTTATGCAGATGGGTGCCACTAACTACATTTCAGAATACTTGCACAGAAAAAGTCCCAGATTTTCTGCAATGTTTGTGAAAGGCAGAGCCAAGGCTGATAATGAATTTTTATTGTCAAAATTTTCTGCATCTGGCATTTTCCTTGAGTTTAAATGTTATATTAATAAGTGCTGAGGATAGTTTAATGTCACTACCTTTTCTAATTTGAACTGAAGTCAGTTTTTAAAAGGTCAAACATTAGTAATGCTTCTTAGGGAAATAGAAACGAAATACAACACACTCATCATTAAGCATCTTTTTATTTTGGTACTTATCTTTAATTAATAATAAAGAACAAATGATCAGAATCCAAACTTGAATTATTATCTTCCTTTACTACTTCATCATAATAAATGAAAACACAACTCTGCCTGAAATGAAGATAGGGCATAATTATTCATCTGCTCGAAACACAAAATGATGGTGTTTTTAAAATCTAATGTAACTATTAAATCAGGATTACACCAAAGGCATTTTGTAAAGACTTCTTTCCTGCTTCACTTTTGACCAAATCAATGGTGGATCTAATTAAGGGGATACTTATAGAAGTAAATTTATAACAAATGTTTGGTCATGAAGAAACAAATACCTCTGTATGTAGTAGAGGGCACTATTTTGAAGAGGGAATTGATTCCATCTTTTACTTCAGTTTTGTTTCAAATTGTTTATTTCTCTAAAGGATGGGAGGGAGAGGGGTCCAGACAAAAATCTTTCAATGGGATGTTAATGAATCGCTTGTGGTCAGGTTCACAGACAATAGCCTTTTTATTGAACTGAGTAGGGTCAAGTTTCCAGACTTTCTCTACTCTTTCTCACTGCTGGAGGACAAAACCCCGCAGAAGGAGAAGGCTCTGAAGCCCAGTATTCATTGCAAGCTGTGTTTTGTTTTGTTTTGTTTAAAAGGGGGAAGCAATCAAGAATTTTGATTCAAGGATGGACCTATTTTTCAGGCTTACCGGGAACTCTATGACATTCTAGTTCATTCTTTATCTGTTTAAGGCACAGCATTCTTTCTCTGATATTAATGTCTTCATTGGGAGCTCAGATACAAGTGAACAGTGCTGAGCCCCAGAACATGCTAGTCTTTGAATCTTTATTGCTGTTAAATGATTGGTAAATAGGCCTCTTGTGAAGTCCCTTCCTACTAATTAGTAATTCTATCTGTATTTCCTGTGCTGTGTGTGTGTGTGTGTATTTTCAGAACAAGAAGTTACCTGCATACTACTAAAAATAAAATAACTATATCATTTGTGATAACAAAGTTTCAAAATTCAAAACAAACTTTTTAATTCTCTCTTGATCTTGCGATACTTGCATAAATCACATTTGATCACATCTCCTGAAGTTTCCATCTTAATTGTAATTATAAAGGAAGTAGGATTACTAAGGCTGAACATAAAAAAATAATTTAAAACAATGTTTAGAGAAATGAGAAAATGTGGGGAAAAACAAAAGACAACCAGGCTTGAGGAGGTGAGCATTTTTTTCTTTAGCAATACCATGACAGTTAATAAATTAGGAAGTGAGTTGGTATACAAAGAGTAAGCACACACATTTGTGTGTGTGTGTGTGTGTGTGTGTGTGTGTTTCTAAAGCAGAGTTCAAGAAATGATTAACAGTCAGATGTCAACCATTTGGCTGTGGCTTTTATGTGCCTTTTACACTCATTGCTCCCCAATAAAAGTACAATGTGACCAGTTAAATAAGTGCTGCTAAAACAGGATATTCACCTGGCAATAAGAAGCAAAGAACTCTTGGAAAAATTCAAAAGTTCTTTCGTATCTAAGACATTTCTTAAATAAGGATGGGTTTTTTTCCTTTCATCTTTTTAAGACTGAAATGATTAGAACTTGACGCCTCTATGAATATGCATGCCTCTGTATAACCAATGTGTTCATGAAGTTGCTGAAAATATTTGAAATAGAAAACTGCCTTCCGGTCTTTTGTTGGTATGTAGTGTAGACTCACTGGAAGGGAAATACACAATTGAGAATGCTGGAATCTGAATTTTATGTTTTGTGTTATTGTAATAAAATCTCAGACATTAGTATTCACATTAAAAACAAATCAACCTATGAGCTTTGCTTATTTCTTCCTGGTTTCCTCTGTGAGGAGCCACAAGTGGAGGCTTTGCTCCAAGAGTACAGAGAAATGGCTTCAGCCACGCAGTGCGCCCAGGCAAACGTGATCCCATCTCCTGGTTTCTAATGACCAGGTCTGTATTACACAAACAAAAACAGGATAAACAAACCTCAGTGAAAAGACCTGGTCAAAGACCACCTGAGCTCATTTCTAGCCCTAAGATTCAACTCAAAGCTACTCTGAAATGTTCATTTCTAAGGCTCTGAAAAGAATATACATATTCTCCTTTCTCTCTCACACACACACACACTCTTCCTCTCCCCCTTACACACACACATACACACACACATACACACTCAGAGAGCAAAACAGCCTATGATTCCCTCAGAAAATCATAAGAAATTCTCCTTTCCATTTTCAACCGAACTCTGAACTTGTTCTTTGGTTCTTTCCCATCCGGCCCACTGTCTGCTTAAGTCAGGAGTCTAAGATGTCTCAGCTAACTCTAGGGTTCTGCTGGCTGTACCCCAGCCTTCTCAGACATCACTCATTCTTCCTAAAGGCAGCTGACATGAACATATTCTGGTGTCTCAAATATTTATGATGTTCAGATTTAGTCTGGTGCAAGGCCTTCCACAATCCAGACTCATTTTTTTCCTTTTTAAGTCTGTAACTACCTGTTCTTTGGCCCTTAGAAATTCTTGAGTTCAAACAAATTATCTTATTCACAAGGCCTAGAATTAGGGCTATCATATCTTCTAATTGAAATCTTCTTCATACTTTTCTTACTCACCCCACACAAGTTCCTTCCAACTAAGCACAGTCTTAAACATTTTTTAATGTCATACACAATCTCCCGTCTCCCTCTTTGTTCCTCTAAATCATGTCATTATTAATAATGTGGCTTTTTACGTGTACTTTTATTAATAATTTTGCTGCCCAAGGGCTCATATTTCTTCTTCAAACTGAGTTATAAAATCTTTAAAATGTCTGAGCCTGGCACTAGTGCCTCATGCTTATAATCCTAGCTATTAGAAGGCTGAGATCTGAGGTTCAAGGTTCAAAGCTAGTCCAGGCATGAAAGTCGATGAGACTTTTATTTCCAGTTAACCATGTAACTGGATCTGTGGCTCAAGTGAGAAGAGTATCAGACTTGAATGAAAAAGCAAACCAAGAGCACAAGGTCCTTAGTTCAGATGCCAGTGCTTGCACACACACACATACATTCTTGAAAAATTAAGCCTGTCTTTATGTTTAATTCACTTTCCTAGGCTCTGTTAGGTCTTTCTGACTGAAAAAGAAGCAATTAGAAATCATATTCATCCTTTTATCTTATGATCATGCCCAAAACTAACTTGTCCTCTAGTCTAAGCATTTCTTCTTTCTTGGATAGAATTGTCATCACATGAAATAAACGCATCTGGCAATGTATGAAATGTATAGAAACCCAAAACACTTACATTATTTATCCTTAGGCATCAACAACCTTTCAGGTTCTTACTTGTAGGAAGATTCTTTAAAATTATGAAATATATTTCTAACTTTTGGCTATAACCCTTGTTACAATTATTGTATTATCAAACACTTAGACATCTTTTTTTGTTCTTCCTTCAGCTGGTATTCAAAGAATAAAGATCTTATGGTAGTCAAAGTATTCTTCCTTATAACTCAGAATAAAATGTATTTATTTTTATAACATTAACTTCTTTTTAAAAAAAAAAGCAAGACAAGGTCAGACATTGATGGCTGTAATTCAGGAGGCTAAGATCTAAAGACTGTGGTTTGAAACAAGCCCAGGTAGGAAAATTTGTGAGACTATTATCTCCAATAAACTATGCTGAAAAAAAGATAAATAGAAATGTGGCTCAAGTGGTAGAGTGCTAGCCTTGAGAAAAAGAATCTCAGAGACTGGCCCTGAATTCAAACCCCAAGACTGGTACCAATAACAAAAAACAAAACAAAAACAGGCAAGACAAAGTCTGAATGATTATAAAAATAATATATATTCAGATATGATTATTGGAAATGTTGACAATTGAGAATAACTTATAAAGCTCACTTTATACAGACCCAATTTTTCACATGATAAAGTGGAAAGTATATTTTAGGGAAATACAATGGTCTTACATTACAGAAATTAATTACACACTTAAATCATGCTTCATTACAATCCATCTTGTTTTTGTATTACATTTTATGGCCTATGAGGGGGAAAATAGAAAACTATAAAGAGAAACTAGAGAGGTTGAAGATGTAGGTGATTTTCCTGGCATTTCCTCCAGTGAACTTCTGGCAAGGCACTCAGGACCTTTAAAACTATCTGATGAGCAACATTGTCTTTTTCTGGGGCTTCCATTGAAGACTTCAGAGTGGGCAGTCCTCATATATTATCATAGTTTCTTCAAACACAAGCCATTGAATTTACACCCTCAAAGTCCCATCTTCAAAGATGCTGGAAGAAGCTGCCTATGAAATATGCACTTTCGCAGTGTTTTATTTATTTGTTTGTTTGTTTTTGCTGGTCTGAGGCTTGAAATCTGGGACTGGACACTGTCCCTGAGCTTCTTTTGCTCAAAGCCAACATTCTACCACTTGAGCCACACTGCCACTTCTGGCTATTTTGATAGAGATAAGAGTCTGGAGATAAGAGTCTTGGGAGATAAGAGTCTCACAGAGTTCCTGCCCCAGCTGACTTAGAACTCTGATCCTCAAATCTCACTCTGGTGAGTAGCTAGGTTTACAGGCTTGAGCCAGCAGCTCCTGGCATCCCAGGTATTTTAAAGAACACTTTTGTTTGCCTGCCTTTCCACAGTCACATGTTTCTTATTTTACATCATGAACCTTTTAAGTGAACTTCCACTTCATTGTCTTTTCACGTTGTTATGTATTTTGTTGTAGTTGTTTCTGTCCTTGGGTGATCAGGCTAAACTACACGTAGAAATGTCTCACTGCATGAGTCTTGGCAGACAGTAGCTGTGGAATCGCCTTTCTTGCCAAGCACCAAGAAGTACCTGGAAATTCCACCCCTTGGCTTTGAATTGCCTGCAGAGCTGGGATTGTTAGGGGCTTTTAAGCTGAGGAATGACTTCCTGAGAGAAAAATAATTCCTAAAGTCTGCTGCTTAGCTTAATGCTAACTCCTGTCTTCTGATATTGCTATCTAGAAACATCTTCAACTATCCTCACAGGTCCCTAAATCATCTATGGAGGAGATAATGTTTGTCATTGGAATTGTGTAAGCTTTAGCTTAAAACTTGATTTCCTAGGACACAGATATGAACACAAAATCAACATCTCTTATTTTAGAGGCATTAATTCTGAATACATTTTTGGAAACCATTTACCTTAGATCTAAATCTTCTAGACTCCACCATGAAGAACCAGTCTGTGTTTAGTTAGCCAGTGACTTCAGTGAGAAAACATGGCTCTTCTGCTGGTTGTTTTGAGCCTATAATCTGCCTGAATGAGTCACTCCTAATCAGCTCTCTAATAAACTTGCCCACATTTCTTCAAAGTGGTTTCACTGACTCTAAAATTGTCCCTATAGAAAAAAAAAAAGAGTATGTGTGTCCCTCCACTGAAGAATTCACAGAGACAATGAGCTTAGTCTTGAAAATCCCAGTAGTGCCAAATGTGATGGGTTTTAGCAATAGTGCTTCCCAAACCATAAAACTCGAACTTCAGTTTTCAGTTTTCATTTTTGTAAATTTTGAGTTAAGTATTTGGCCTCAGAGAAGGAAGAGAGAGAAGAAAGAGAGATTTGAATTCACTTTTCAACATAAAATACAACTGAAACAAGCAAATTACTCCATAATCAATTATTTATTATTTTCTTACCCCAAGTTTTACCTGTAATTCTGAAGTCCTGATCTCAGATACTCTAACTACACATATTTTTTCAGTGTAGTTGAGAAGAATGTGCGTTTAAATTGTAATTACAATTCCGTATACTCTGGCACCTGACCCATGACAGGTTAGCATACAGAGGCATGCTCTGTTCCATTAATTTCAGGTATTGACAAAGGCTTAACATAACACAGACTACATAAACTTCTCAATCAATGGAATTTCTAATGAGAGGACTGAGGCTACACTTGATTAAATATTTAAGGTCCCAAACAAATGATTAGGAAATAAGAAGTGTACACAAAACTTCAGTGGTAGAACTTGGAATGATTCTTTAAAAAAAAATAAAGAAGGCAATCAAAAATGTGAATGAACTGTAGATTTAGCAGTGCATTTTTCATTAATGTACTCTGGTACAATAAAAGCTTCTAGTTAGATAAGGCTCCAGACAGCAAGCAGACAAGATGGACTGAGTTCCTCAAAATCACAAAATAAGAAGTAGAAAAACTTTTTCCTCTGAAGGGCGTGCAAAAGACAGAGTAAAGACAAAGCTGATAAAACTGGAACACAGTACTAGACATTCCATAACTTGTGGTTTTGCTATGTCACCAATATCAACCTGTGGCAAAAAATGTAGATTCCTTCCTTGCAATATAGAAAAAACTCACAAGCTACTGGTTTACATGAATAACTGTCTTCATTCTCCAGCCAGTTATTTTTTTCAGCACTTAAGTTTTACTCTCAGAGGGTTAACTGTATAGGAGCTAAGGGAGGCCAACAGGATATATAGGATACATATAGACACAGTATATATGCTACTTATCCAAACCTTAATTAGCCTTTGAGTTGTTTACCTGCCCAATAAGAAGCTGGACCAAAGCCTGATTTCTTGGAATCACACCTCATGTCTGCTTTGGAAGGAGAAATCATGGCAGAGGTTAATCTGTGAACTTCATTCTTTTCTTTCTGCCTTGTTATTTGGTAGTATTTTGATTCCAGAAGAAAATTTCTGACACCAAAGCCTGATTTTTCAGGCTATTAGTGTCCAACCATTAACCTAATTGTCTTGTCAAGATAGACTCCACAGATTCTACCAAGAGAAAGAAGTGCAGGGCCAGAAGGAGCAAGACTCTAGCAAGTCACAGAGCATAATGGCAGCTTGGACAATGAAGCCATGAATTGTTGGTCCAATTTTGCCCAGTCTCATGGCAGGTGAAAATGTGAAAACACATTTCAAATGATACAAATACTTCCTGTATCTTATCTCGAAAGACCAGAAAGTGATAGTGTTTATTTAGGACATATTCTACATATGTTAAAGACGTGTTTTCTTTGGGCCATATTCTTTAGAGGTTAAAGACATGGGAGGGATGGAGCTCATACTAAGGCACTCCCATGTAATTAGGTGAAATACTGTGCTGTCTACTGTTGATCATCAGGGATTAGAGAACTTAGAAATTGGCTCAAAATGTTGAAAAAATGACTCAAGTCTATAAGGTAACTACATAAGCCAAAATGTAAACAAAGGTCTTGATTTAAAAAGATAAGTAAATGGTAGTAATTAAAATAGCCAATATTTATTTGTTTTTCTTATATTTAAGGCCCTCCAATTGCTTTCTAATTGTCTTATTTGATCCTCAACTTGCCACCATATGAGAGCTTTTATACTTTTCCATCCTAAATTGCCTAGTGCAATCTTCAGTTTAAATAATCTAAACCATGTCCATAATATTCATTTGAATCCCTCTCCCCAATCAAGCATTATAAGGCCCAATTTTTTTGAGATAATTTGACTCTTATGCCTGAAAATACCATAGGAATCCCTTATCAGACTCCATGTCTCAAAGTTGCCTCCATAAAATATTATTTTCATTTTGTAGTTGTAAAGATTTGGATCCAGAGGTATTATATTTTTGTCCAGATTATCATACCATGAAGTATGCAAGAGGCCTGTATGAGTCCAGAACCATGTTCTATTTTTTGCACTAAACTTTCCTTATGGAACTCCTGTGTATCTACCAATGCAGTTATGGTGAAAGTAGATAATAAGAAATGTACCTTCAGAAAGCACCCATAAAATATATACTCAGTCAGTATTTTTATTTGTGTGTTTCTGTTTTTAACTCAATGCCCTTATGCTTGCCTGCTAGGCAAATGGCCTACCACTTGAGCCATGATGCCAGCAAGAGTTAGGTAAAAATAAATAAATAAACCTCTGTGTAATGTCTAAAGCTCCTAATTGAATTGAATCAGCTCTAAGAAATTGAAAATGTAAAGAATTCCTGGCCCAAAGCCTATAGATCTGCAATTGTGAATAGTTTCTATTAGTTCTGACCCAGATGGCCCCCTGACTCACAAGGTGAGACTAAGTCAAGATAAAAGTTAAAGTAATCACTCAAATCTAACATTCCTTCACACATACCAATGGTGGCCCTACAAGGTCAGCCCTGGCTATTTCTGGGAGTCTGAAGAAGTGTCTTAGTTAGAACTGACTTTCTAGTGTTTTATAGATTTTAGGGCATACCTTCTTCATGTTCTTACATCTCTCACCCACCTGATGCTCAATTACTATTGTTCACAGGGCCTTAAAATGCTTTTTAAAACAAACTTTATTATATACAACCTTACTAATCATGGTGTACAAGAGTATATCATAACTCTATGGGAGAAAACATGCTATCCATACAATGCTAAGTCATCATCCTAAGTCATTGAAAATCTTTTTATCTATCCCCCTCATGTTCTCATAGAGACCCGCCAGCATATTCAGTTTCGTGTCAGTACTTCAGTCATGTGTCATGAATGCTATGTATCATGAATGCTATGTGTCATATATATATATATATATATATATATATATATATCATGTGTCATGCATGCCATATATCATGTGTCTGGAAAACAAGGTAGTTAAAAGGATATAATACTACACAAAGACTAATATTAGTATGTCTAATGAGAACATGAGGGGGATGGTTTCCCTTATTTGCAATAACTAGTATATGTCTGGGACAAGCAGAAAAGGTCAGATAAGATTATGCTAAATGAAATGAACCCCAAGATAGGGACACAAGTGGTTTTTTCTTCCTTGCTATTGTTTCTAATGTATTTATATGGTACCATGTGATTCTTTTGTTGCTTTTTATGTCCCTCCCCCACGGTATAAGCCTGTTTTCACTGTATTTGATGTTGATATTGAGGAGGAGAAGGGAAAAAACAAATTGTTTAGTAGGGATACAGATTGATCCATTGTAACAATGAGATGTACAAGATATGCTATGTTGAAAAACTAACTTTACAATTTAGACGGGGTGGGGGTGGGGTGTAGCTGAGGAGGTGGGAGGGAAGGGATGGAAGGGAAAAAACAGAGGAGGCAACAATGCTGGATAAGAAATGTACTCATTACCTTGCTCATGTAACTGTAACCCCTCTGTACAGTATTTTCACAATAAAAAGCTTAATTTAAAAAATAAAAAATATGTCTAATGACTTGGTAAGACAAATACCCTGATATGGAAATCAACTTGTACCCCAACTCCTCAACCTAATGAGACAAACTCAGAAGTTTCACTTTCCTTTTGGCTTCATCTAGACTTTCCTGTGTCCATGAATGCTAAAAATGCAGTGGCTAGCACCAAAGATGCTAATTAGGGTATCCAGTCTTATCTTACTCCACATCAGGCCTTACCTTGATGTTCATTTTCATCACATTTTACCGAAAATGTTTGGAGTATTGTGTTATATTGTGACCTCCAACCACCCTGAATCAAATTAGCAGAGCAATCAAAGAAATATTAAAGAATATTTAAATACTTAAAGCACTAAGAATCATGGTGGAAAGCAAAAGGTTCTAGGTCACTGGCAGGATTTAGAATGAATGTACTTTAATGTAAATCCCCTAGTTTCCTCATTGCTGAGCTAGAAATCATGTATGCATCATAAATTGTCTACTTAGTCTAATATCTAATAGAAAATTCTAGAAGAGTTGGATTGAATGTATGTAATGGAAGCCCATTTGCTTTTGCTCACAATTAAAAGACATTGACCATAGAAGTGTGAAATTTTTAAGAACTAAAACTTGTATTATAGAAGCAATGCTCCATCTTCTATAGACATGTCTATCACTATATGGAAACTCCTGAAATGAATGAGCTTTGAAATATGGAACTGTAAAGATTGATCATATCAACTTTCCTACCCTCCAACTTCTAGTGTATCATGATATAAATCCATATGGAAGTATACCATGCCATTGAAGGTAATACTTATAATTTAAGATTAGTGGCTGGATGCTGGTAGCTCACACCTATAATCCTAGCTACTCAAGAGGCTGAGATCTGAGGATCACGGTTCAAATCCAGCCCAGGCAGGAAAGTCCGTGAGACTCTTATCTCCAATAAAAAAAAAACACTCAAAAAAAACAGAAGTGGAGCTGTGGCTCAAGCAGTAGAACACTCTCCTTGAGCTGAAAAGCGTAGGGACAGTGCCCAAGCCCAGAGTTCAAGCCCCACAACCGTCCAAAAAAAAAATCTGATAGAGTGCTAGCCTTGAGCAAAATGAACTCAGGGATAGAACCTAGGCCCAGAGTTCAAGCCCCAGGGCTGGCAAAGTCTTACATTGCAGACATTTCTTACTATATTCTGTATTGGAATTTGTCATTTTAGCCCTATAGAACACAGAAATAATATATGTGTGTAGATGTGATATATATATATGTATATGTGTGTGTGTGTGTGTGTATGTATGTATTTATTCTGTTGGTAGTCACAGTTTATATTAAAATAGAAAGTCCCATTGTAGTTGATCAATGCTTTTGTCCTGACTTTTCCTTAAAAGCTAATAGGTTTGTTTCTAAAAGCTTATTTTTTTTATTTACAAGGCATTCCTTTGTTTATGAAAGACATCAAAGCAAAAACTCCCATAAAGATGAAATAGTCTTCTTGCTATGTGACTCAATTATTTTTGCTTGAAGTATTTCCAGGAAGTGATAAAAATGCAAATACCATCACATTGCCTGTAAATAAATAGTAATAATTATAGTACAAGAATGAATATTACTGGAGCTGTTAAATTTTCCTGAGTAGTGGGAGGTTTAGAGGATCCATTTTAATGGTGACCTTAAGATGCTTCTTGCCATCAGAATAGAAAGGCTCTACATGGGGCTGGTATCTCTGGTACGTCTCATCCCTTTACTATGGAAGAATCAGATGAAGCAACATGCCAGACACTAAAATATCAACACCTAACCTATTCCTGTGAACTTGCTCCTTTATGATTGAGTGATCATAAAAGACCTATGCCAGGTATAAATATATGTGATTTAAGATATCAGTGGTTTTGACTCAACTCTAAACCCAGGAAATTTTTTCTCTGACGTAAAGACTGTTTCATGAACTAATTAGTTTCAAGCATAAGTTTTTCCAGAATTAACATTGATTTTCTCGAATATCTACAATTTATTTTTTTACAGTTACAATATAAATTTTAAATTGAAGATTGAAAGAGTTTACTATTCATAACATGCCCGGGGCATCTCCAAGAATTTCTGCAGTAGAAGTTGAATATTATTTTACCCATTTCTCAGTGGAGTAGTCTCTCTGGTTAACCAGACAATAAAATAGTGAGCTGACCAAGAAGCTCTTTGATAAAGAATCCCTCTACCATGGCTTCCTAAGCAGAATAACAAAAGAATAACACTGGGGCAAACCTAGAAACTCTTATCCCAGTAATCACAGATGCCCCTCAATAGATGAATGGATCAAGAAAATGTGATATATAAATATATGAATTCTATGCTGCCATCAGAAAGAATGACATCACCCCATTTGTAAGGAAATGGAAAAACTTGGAAAAAAAATCATATTAAGTGAAGTAAGCCAGACCCAAAGAAACATAGGTACCCTGGTTCACCTTATTTGTAATAATTACTATACATCTAGGATAATCTTATTAGATGAGCAGAATAGCTCAATAGCTATGTACATATGACCATATAAGATGATGCTAAATGAAATGAACCATAAGACATGGACACAAGAGGTTTTTCTTTGTTATTGTTGTTCTCAATGTGTTACGTGATTTCTTTTTCTTTTTGTGTTTTTCCCCCATGATCATCCCCTGTTGTTACTGCATTCAGTTTTGGTACCCTGGGTATTGTATATACGTTTACCTGACTAGGGAAGGAAAGGGGGACAACAAAATGTTGAGACAAAGGACAAAGGGGGAACCAATGCAACAGCGATACTCACAAGACAATATGTTGGAAATAATCTGTTCAACTTGGGGGGATGGGGAAGAAAAAGAGGGAGAAAAAATGAGGAAAGGGGTAACAAGTTATACTAGAAATGTATTCAATACCTTACTTATGTAACCATAATCCCTCTGTACATCACCTTGACAATAAAATTAAATTAAAATTTAAAAATTCCCTACTGAAGGATAGTAAATGATGGAAACAGAAACATCTCAAATGTATCTACATCTCAATGAACAGATTTTTATTACCTTTTTCACTGGAAGGCTTATCTCAACCGCCTCACTTCATTCTGCATTTAACTTTGCATCCTCTCAAGGCTTAGGATTTTTCTTTTGGAAATTTATTCAGAGCAATACAGTTCTGGGACTATCGAAAATGCTCTATAAAGTTAGCAGCATTCCCTTACAGTCTGAAAGAGCCCATGCAGTTTTGAAAGGGCTTTTAGAAGAAGGCCCAGCATCTTCATCAAGTGTTATAAGGCCTAGAGCAACATTCAAAAATCTTGCCTGATAAATGATGGTAAGTCAGTACCCAACTCACTATGGGTGATGCCAGGTGAACCCAACAATACAGACCATGAAAATCCTCAGGGAACCTAAAAAATCTCACTTAACCCACTAGTGTGAAATTCCAAAAACTTGTCACTAAAGCTGGTAACCTTGTAAAACAAAATGAATAAATAAATGAATAAATAAATAACTTGATAGAAAAAGGGGCAAAGGGCAAGGACTTACTTCTAAGTAAAAGGGAGAGTTGGAAGAACTAGGAAATGTGTACCTAGAATATGAAGCTCTTGTTGAAAAGGGTGACATTGGTCAAGATATGGTGTACCCATGAATTGCTTTGTTAAATGGCCACTCCATTGTACAACTACTTAAAGATAATTTTTAAAAAATTAAAAAGAAGTCATGAATGAGATATAATGGATAAAAATTAAAAAAGAAAAGAAAATTAAGGTCTGGATAATGAAAAGCTGAAGGTAAATGTGCACATAAGTCTAGAAGTTGTTTTTCTTATTAAAATCTTCCTTGCTGATAGAAGAACATTGTGTACTTTAGTGCATTATTACTTATGTTAATTGTTGCTTAAATAAACATGGCTCAACTCTGGAGCTCACAGTACTTGCAAGAAAACCCTGATGAATATTTAGTTCCAGTTGATTGAACTAAATTGAAAACTATTTTGTTCCAGGCTTACCACATCTCTGTGGCTTTCCAAATCTTGAGAATGTGAAAGCCAAGAATTCTGTAATCACCTTTTATCACAGTCTTCTCTGCTTCTGATGTCAGCATTTTTGTTTCTTATTGGACACTTTCACATATTGTTACATTGTACTTTTATAGGATGATATGCCATTTTCTTGGTGCATACATATCATGCCTTTCTAGTTCTACTTCAAGTTCTCCAAGATCAGGGATAATCTGTGTGTCCCTCAAAACAAAGCACATAGACTTAAGTGTCCTTCATATGCTTGTATGTGTGCATACATGTGTGTATGCATGCTTGTATGTGTGCATACATGTGGGCATGCATACGTGTGTGTGTTTGTGTCTGTGAAAAGCAAAACACTCACATAAATATATCAAGGCCAAGGCCATTTTCAAAGCCCCTGAGAGAACATCAGCCTACCAAGACACCCTCAGTTTGAGCTATAACATTGTGAATGAGGAACCCAGTATGACAGTGCACTGGACTCTGGATATGGGCTTTAAATTTGTTGTCTTACTTTCTAGGCTAAAATGTGACTTCTAATATCCTTCATCATGCCAAAACAATTAAGCAAGTCAAAAGAGGGAGTGATACTCAAATCTACTTTATTTTCACAATTAATCACTTTGAATATGCTCTGGTGTTGGGGGAGGGGAGACTACACAAGAAAGAGAACTAAGGGTATAGGTAAATCTCTCTTGTCTTCTCCTATCCATGCTCATCGATGTCCAGTCAACAAGATTATCGGGTGCCTCTCATTAAAGGTGGAGTTCAGGAACAGAATTGGAAATGTGAGAGTGGATGAATTGATTTGGTTTTTGTTAGTTAGTTCTACAATCTGCTGTGTACTGACTTTCTAGAAGTATGAGGTAGGCAAGGTTCCTGCACACAGGGATTTTTCCATCTTATCAGGCAGTGGGTGACATTGCAAAAACCAATGAACCATCACAGTAAAAACAAACTATAATGTTTAAGGGTAATAAATGTCCCAAATATTATAAAAGTGAAAGATGAATTAAAAGTAATAGGTGTCATGTTGGTGCTAATTTTTAAGGTCTGGTAAGGTCTTACTCAGAAATAGTCATTTAGACTGGCACCAAACTGACATGAAGAAGTCAGCCCTTGAATGGCTAAAGCATGGTGAGCAGTAGGCAGACATGTATAAGACTAACTGAAAGAATGAAGACAATTCAGAACCCATAGTATCTTATAACCTTGAGAATATTGCTGGCTTTTATGCAGAGTACCTCAGAAGTTAGGTAAGAGTGTGTGGCTCCATAGTCAGCTTGAAGTATTCAAAAGACCACACTCGTGACTCTATGGTGGTAAATATCTGAGGTTGGTCTGGGACAAGTTTTGGAAGATGGGACATGCCATCACAAGAGTCAAGCTGTGGGGCTGGGAAGGTGGCTCAGTGGTAGAGCGCTTGCCTTGCATGCATGAGGCTCTGGGTTCGATTCCTCAGCACCACATAAGAAAAAAGCCTTGAGCTGAAGAGCTGAGGGACAGTGCCCAGGCCCAGAGCTCAGGCCTCATGACCGGACCCCCCCCCAAAAAAAAACAAGAGTCAAGCTGTCTTGAAATGAAATAGATTGAGATAAAGGATGATGGGTGATTTCAGAAGAGGTTTTGAATACATTGTTGAAGAAATGGAAGACAGAGTAGATGGCAAAAATAATCCAGGGTAGATTTAGGGATCTGGACTGGAAGGAAAAAAGACTTTTATGCCAACCATTGAAATGCACAAGAAACATTAAAAGAGATCGAGGTTAAAAACACACATGAATTTTGTTTTGTTTGCATCTGGGATAGTATTTTAGATGGTCAAGACAGTTCAGATGTTAGGAGAATTAAATAAGTTCAACGATCAGCATTTCAAGATTTGGAACAGTGGTTATGGAGGTGACAGAGCATCAGAGACAGATTATGTCCATAGCTGATTGTATTATAGATGAACTTATTAATGATTATTCACATAGTTCCCAAGAAAAACACTTTCTGAGAATGAAGAGGAAATAACTAATTCTGACTCATGTCATTTGAAGATTCACACAGGATAATGAAAAACACATGCATGCACACAGAAACACACTGTAAACACATTATCTAAACTCATGCTAAACTGCGGATGGCATTTACTTAGAAATAATAAGTCCAAGACATGTGTCTGGTAGATAAATGAGTATAAATTGCAATGAAAAATATGATCTTTATCAGTAGAAAGCTGAATATCATAATAGCATAGTCCTACTTCCAAGCTCCTGCCGGCCCTGGTATCTTGTGTTGTGGCTTCTCAGAAGGCTTTCTCTCATCAGAGTATCATAGACTATCACACCTAGAAAGAGTCTGACAAATCTTCCAAGTTGACCACAGGTCCCTACTCATAGGTTTGCACTTCTTTTACACATTCCACATATTTCCTTGAGGACGTTTTTGCTATGGCCCACAGCATAAGCGTGGCTGAAAGGCCGCTTGCTGTGCTTCCTCATTGGACTGCTCCAAGTAAGTCCAAAGGGAATCCATTCTGAGGACAGCCAACTTCTACCCAGCTTCATTCTGTGGAGGAATGTGAGCTCAGCTGCTGAAACCTGGGAGACAAGATGAGGTTCTGAGAAACAATGTGGCCCACTGTTTACCTAGCAGCTACCAGAATGAACCTTTGGTCTGTACATGCTTGTCAGAATCTGGTAGGCAGCTCACAGAACAGGGCATCTGCTTTTATTTAAAAACAAGTCAGAAAAGATTAGATTCAGAGAAAGGAAGGAAGGAAGGAAAGAAGGAAGGAAGGAAGGGAGGGAGGGAGGGAGGGAGGGAGGGAGGGAATAAAGGAAAGAAAGGAAAGAAAGAAGAAAGAAAGAAAGGAAGGAAGAAAGAAAGGAAGGAAGGAAGGAAGAAAGAAAGGAAGGAAGGAAGGAGAGAGAGAACTTTAAATTTGGAGAAAAGCCTTTATTTAATAACATCAAGTCTCTGTCACAAGCTGAAAAATGCCAGGAAATTCCAAGCTACAGGCAGATATTCTATCCATAACTGACGCCATGGGGCTTATTTTTATTCTTTCACATGCCTGCAAACAGCAGATGAAGAGTCAGAAAAAAACAACTGCTTTTTTTTGGTCTTGTCAGTTCATGTCATAACCTTGGCATGCCTCGTTCTCTCTCTTTCTAATTTAATAAGAATATGAGATTATACTGATCCTGTTCTCCTATTTCTTATTAATGCTGAACAAGCACTTTTGGCACTCACAATTCAAATCATTGCCATGTTGCTCTGTGCTTTCACATGTTTGGCTATGAAGTGAAGTGTCTTGACCTATCATCTATCCTTAAGGCCTGAGAAAGAAATTACTTAGCATTCTTGCTCTTAGCTTATATATATAAATTCTGTGATCAATGACAGGTCTGCAGCTTCGAAGTTAACACAAAACTATGGAGAACAAAAAACATAAAAGGGATGGAGGACAAGAAGGAAAAAATAGCAAAGATACACAAGCAGAAGAGTATTAAATCTTCCATTTTGTGACCAGTTATGGGTTCTGGAAGATGTGTTACTCCCCAACTCTGTAGCTCGCTTTTAAATGTGGAAATTGTTCATTTTTTTTTAACACAGAGTATCCTGAGTTTCTGTATTGTTTTTAGAGTTGTATGGCCACGATAAAAACAAGGAGCCCCTATGCATTGCATAGTTCACTTCTTCAAGGATTTCCAACTGGATGACTCCAACCATCTGAGAACAGAGGAAGAAAAATGAAAACATAACATCAGGGACAGCCGTTCCTGATTATGATCTATAGTCATGAAAACAGAAGAACAAAGTCTGCCAGAAAGCAGTGACAAGAATGTGGCCATAGTGAAATAAAGTATTCTTTATAACACATGTATCTTTTGTATCAGTGTGTGTGTGTGTGTGTGTGTGTGTGTGTGTGTGTGTACTGGGACTTAAACTCAGGGCCTTGTGCGCTTGCTTGGCTTTTTCACTCAAGGTTAGTGCTCTATCATTTGGGCCATACCACTACTTTTGACTTTTTTGCTAGTCAATTGGTGATAGGAATTTCTCAGATTTATCTGCCTAGGATGCTTTTGAAGCCTCATCCTCAAATCTCAGACTCCCAAGCAGTTGCGATTATAGGGGTAGGCCACTGACACCTGGCATTATCAATTGCAGAGTGTTTATTGATGAGGATCATGGTCCCACCTGCTTTTCTTACTGTAAAGATGAACTCTGGGCGCTTCTAATTCAGCTTCGCTGAGACAATATGGGATAGGGAATATAAAATAGTAGCCATCAGGTAAATCTGGAGAACTGACCATGAACTGGTGTGGTTTGAGAGATGCACAGTCCTTTAGGCCTCACCTCAGTTCAATCTTTCAGCAGGATTTCTTGAGTGCCCTCTGTGATGGCACAGGTGGTGGGCACAGGTGTCACTGAAGGGGCTCCTTCCTGAGGATTACAAGACATGGATGGTGTATGTAGATCGCAAAAATCACACATGTACACAATTTCCCATTTATCCACACTGAGACACATACAAGGTTGCTGTGGCTTGGTTCAAGGGTATATCCCAAATGTACATCATTAGATATTTGGTCCCCATTTGGTATTAGAGAGAGTATATGAAACTTTAAGATGTGCATCTTAGCAAGAGGTCCTAACTCAATTCCAGAGTGCTTTTGCCATGATGGTGGGACCTCTATGACTCTCTGATTTCTTTTGGGATGTGATTTCTTCCTCCCTCATGTTCTCCCACTGCTCAGCGTGGGGTCTTGCCAAAGCCAGAATAACTAAGCTAAATCAATTTCTTTATTGTATAAAGTTAGTCTGCCTTCATGTTTTTGTTATAGTAATGAAGGATATACTCACAGAGATTATAACAAGGAACAAATTTAGACAGGGCATCAGGCTAGATATCGATAAAGTGGAAGCCAGGGAGAATATCACCAGGCCCACTGAATGATCAAGGGCAGAGAAAAGGTCTAAGACAACAGAAGATGGCTTGTAAGCATACCCACAAAGAAGACAACGTATAGGACTGGAAGAATCTTGACCCTGTATCAACATTCCTGAAGCTCAATCTTGTCATTAGTACAATTGAACATATTCATAATTCCCATGGATTTATATTAGAAAGTAGATAATATCTAATATTTTGACCAAGGCAGTAGAGTACCTTGGGACAACTTACTGAAACTATACCATCGTCAAATGGCATAGAAGGAGCCCCGCAAATATAATAGGGGAAAACACATAAAATATTTACAATACATAGGAATAATCAATAAAGGGAAGACCAGATGTCTGCAATGAGAGGTAATTAAGAGTAGAATCCTTAGAGCTCAACACGTTTTGAAAATTCAACAAAGTATTAGATTTATGAGACAGTCCGTTCAAAAGTTCATAGTGT
This sequence comes from Dipodomys ordii, assembly GCF_000151885.1. NCBI lineage: Eukaryota > Metazoa > Chordata > Mammalia > Rodentia > Heteromyidae > Dipodomys > Dipodomys ordii. The sequence goes on along the minus strand of NW_012267373.1, from coordinate 4,307,450 downwards.
ATAACTAAATACACAAACTAGCTTGTTTGTTTTGGATCATTCACTGTCTGAGAATAAATTATTCATGCAAGCATTAATAAGTTAGGATTTTTCTATTTGGCAGTTGGGAAAATTTACTTAAGGAAATAAAAGAGCCATCTACCAAATTTGAACTAGCTCAGGCATTTTTTGTAAAGCTGGCTCAAATCTCCAAGTGTAAAAGCAGTTCAACTTATTTATTAATGCATGTTCTTTAGTCTACTTATCTGTAGTACATCTAAAACAAAATCGTGAGATTATGTGGAACTTAAGTATGAAAACAAGTAGTTACCTGCTTATTCTAACCACATGATAACCTTGGATGTAGAGAAAATCCACTATATGAATCATTATCAATGCAGATTCCCTCTGTCGTGAAATAACCTTTCATGACACCTATTCCCTTTCAAAATCACATCTGTATTCATTGTTTCACAGGCAAAATAAGTTGAACATAATTAAGGTTTGCTTCTACATTCTTTTCTAAAGACAATAGGAAAATGTCTATCAATCACTTCGTGCACACACACATACACACACCATACACACACACATACACACACACACACACACACAACCTTCTAAAAAGTGATATGCCATTCAAAGTTACAGTAGAATTCAAAGTTTGCTTAGAAGAAAAATAAAACATTATTGATTTGATCCTCACCTTCCCCCCTAAAAAATTATGGCTTTCACTTTTATTGTTATCCCCTCTGAATTATTAAAATATCCCTTCCCCAAATTCTATCTTCTCAATTCACTTTGTTGTACTTTCTGTTTTCTTTCTAGGTTATTCAAATGTTTCTCTTCAGAAATATCATCTTCTAAATTCACCTTGTACTTTCCCTAATGAGCTAATAGGAAGTGAAAGACTTTCCTGTGCTTTCTCTACTTACTTAGGAAGTGAAATCTATATGCATACTCTGCAAGTTTTTTTAATGTACCTTTAATTTTTAATTTTTTATTGCCAAGGTGACGTACAGAGTGGTTGCAGTTACGTATGTAAGATAATCAGTACATTTCTTGTCAAATCTGTTACCCCTTCCTCCATTTTTCTCCTACTTTCCCTCATCCCATCCTCCACCCCTGAAGTTGTACAGATCATTTCCAACATATTGTCTTGTGTATATCGCTGTTGCATTGGTTTCCCCCTTGACTCTGCAAGTTTTATAACTGTACCATAGACAATACTTTCTGACATCTGTCACTAGATATTCTTTTTCTTACTCTTAGGCTTTCCTCTAATTAGTATTAACAAGTCCTGTAATTTCTCACGTTAGTGGAAGAGGAAGCTCAAAACCTACAAGCTTAAATTCTAGAGTGGCCCAAGCTCTGTCATTTGAGTATCATAAGAATTGTTCTCACTCTTGCAATATCTTAATAGGAAGTCACATCCTTTCTTAATCTTGAATAATTATAGATAGAGTCTTTCTCACCCTGGTACATATTTGGTGAAATATCATGTCTTCTCTTTATTCTTCTTGCATATCTTGTTATATATTTGATGTATTATTGATAGTCAGCTGATCTAAATTGTACTGGAATGTTACTATACATCATTTCCTGATTAAAGATCTACCAAGTAAATTTCTTTGCATTGAAACCTGTGGATTTGAATTGGTTTTCTAGTTCATTTTTCTTCCAGTTCATTCATAATGGGTTGAGCTAGTCTTCACAATTTGCCTTTAGTGTGTCTGTCTTCATAGTTGGCTCCCAACATTCCCTTGCTTCTCTAGCTGTTACCAAGTGTTCTAGACTGGGTAAGATTTCATATGCAATAGCATATCCTCATTAGCCAATGAATGCCTGCTTACCAGGATAGATTATCGCCCCTGAGCCAAGCACCTTCTAGAGTTGGATGAGTATACAAGAATACAACAGTGATGGGGGAGTGGCACAAGTGGTAGAACTCTTGATCAACAAGTGTGAGGGCTTGAGTTCAATCATCAGTACCAGAAAAAAAAAAGAAAGAAAAGGTACATTAGACATGGACTTTTCTTCTGAGGATCAGAAATCCATTTGGACCCAAAGTGATGAATGAACAATTTAGTCTCAAAACTCACACTAACTAATGTGAAACAATTTTAAAAAATGAGCAATCACATCACAAAGTAGATGGGGACCCTACACTTCATTTCAGCACCAAGACAGCTTATTCTCAGGGAAGGAGGCTTACTTAATGCTCTCTGACGCTAAGTGTGTAATGATAAAGAAGAGACATGCTTTGTAATCCTGAGTTCAGAACACTTGTCAATCTAAATAAATGCAATAAAGATGTTCCAAGCAACTAGACCCAGAAATGATTTTTCTTGGAGATGTCACACCAAAATGAGGCTTACAGAAAGTACATAGTGATATTTATAAACTGTGAACTAGTCAGTGTTTTGTTATTGTGACAAATATCTGAGAGAAAGAATTTCAAAGGAGGAATCAATTATTTTGGTTCATGGCTTCTCCTCCATGTGCTTTTGGCCTCCTAGCTCTGGGCCTGGGATGAGACGGAGCACCATGGAGGAGAAAGTGTCCTGGAGGAGAGTGGCAGCTGACAAGCAGAAGACAGGAAGAGACTTGGGATAAGACATATCTTCCCTTCCCCAAATCCCCCAGGGACCTACTTCCTCCACCTAGGCCCCATCTCTGAAACTTTCCACTACCTTTCACTAATGCCATGGAGTTCTGAATCCATTGATTAGATCACAGCCCTCTTCCACCAGCTGTGGCCTGAGTCTTGCACATATGTGACTTTAGGGGAGATACTTTAGATTTAAACTACATCTAATAAAAAAAAGTTTAATTATTGGTTTAGGATAAAATGGTTAAAATATATTTGGCATAATTATTTTGGTTGCACAATAACTGTTTGAACCATATATTTGAGAATAGCTTTTAAAAGAAAAAGTAATTTCAAATGTCTAGGATATATATGTATATATGTAGATAGATAGATAGATAGACAGATAGATGAACTTCATGATTTATAAATTCTGAAGATAAACAGAAATTGGTTTCATTTACTACCAAAACATGTTCAAATTTAGTTTCTTTGTATCAGTGGGTTTTAATATGCAATTCTATGCAGAGATTGTGTGAATACTTTACTGTACCCTACATCCACCCATTCTATAAATACATGAAGAATCCTTTGGTGGTAATAAAATTCAGAAAGATCATTTACCATTGTTGTTTCATCATTGATCTACTTTAAGGAAATGGAAAACATGAACATAACTGCTGTTGTTGCTTTTCTCTATTGCTCTTTATACAATAAAGAGCACCTTTTTCCTTTCTACTAACACAGAAATGTTAAGTGGGAAGTCAACCATAGTTTCAGAGATACAATTGAACGCAGCATCGTTTTCATGGAGATTCATCTCTCCATCACCTTGACAGTCTTGAAACTCTGGCAATGATATGAAATTGCACTTGTTGGGGTGATATTTCCTTAGAGATTGTAGTCACAAGATGAGCTTCAACTGGCTTCATTTATTTAACTGAATTCTCAGTTTGGTGAAGCCTGTGGGTTCTCTGTCAGCAAAGAAAGTATTAAAAGCAAGATATTTCCTTCTCTGTGGAGAAGGAAGGGTTCACTAAAGGAAGAGTTCACACATCCTTCACTCCCTGTCCTTAGGCTTCTACTCCAATGGGATGTTGTAACATTGAACCAGATAATAACACCTCTGGAGGAGACTACTGGATTTAATCCTTAGTTCTCTGTGACTCCCAGTCAATTGCACTGAGAAAATATGGTTGTTCACTAATTCACTTATTCAGCCTGTGTTTATTGATTACAGACTTATGATTAACGAACAGGTACCTTGTTGTCACCCGGAGACACAAATAATGACTTATTGCATTCCCTTTCCCAAGATTATTTAGACTTTAATAAGATAATTGTCTTAACTCAAATGAACATTACTTATTAATAAAATTGCTAGAGAGTCATTGCACGCCCTGCCAAGTATGACACAGGTGTTTCAATTTGGACCTTCAAGGCAAAGTCATTCCCATTCCTAATTTGAACTTTGAATCATTCCTCTACCTTTATTTACCTTGCTGCATGTATGCATGTGTTTGAACTCTACATAATGAACACTAGGCACTAACAATTGTACCAGAGGGCAATTGTAGCCCTGATTACCTCATCATTCATCTACCTCCTCTCAAATGTAAATTTCTACTCCAAGAACCCTCTTATCAAGACCATCAGAACCTAGCTAGTACAAGGTATCCAATTCTAAAGGAGGTTAAGATTGTTTACTACAAGACATTCTCAGAGACAATTTCAGGATCATGTTTTCTCTACAGTACTTTATCTATAGAGTGCCTATTCTACAACTGGTGAAGACAGGTTGAGAGCAGTTGAAAAGGTAAGACAGTTCCTTCTTTCCAAACATGTTCATAGTGTTGAGGGAGAGACATATTCACACATATACACGCACATACACACACACACATGTTATAGTAAATACAGGTGGAGAAGAATGATACTGGGTATAAATTAGGGATGCCAGTAACCTACCTGAGAAGTTTAAATTGAAACACTAGTAGTCACATTTAATGTCATTGATCTACAACACTGTTTCCCAAAGTCATGATAATTAAGAACTTCAATATGCCTATTTTCTCACATTTATATCATTTTACAGGTTGACCTCCTTCCTCCAAACTTCCAGAACTATCCTTTGACTAAAGGAATTTTATGAAATCCTGCAGTGACAACATGCTTGAGAATCACCTTGGACATCTGTTAAAAATACACCTTTCTGCTATTACACTGTAAGTGCCGTAATCACTGGGTCCTAACCAGACTTCTAATGCATTCTCTAAAGACAATATGTTTACACAGTGCACTAAGAGGAATACTGGACTGGAAATCATGAAGCCAGAATTTACTTCATATCTATCTAAAATTCAAAAGTCATACATTAGATTAGATACTCACACACACCTATGATTCCCTTCATGGTCCTATCATTTTCTTTTTATTATATTATGTCTTTTTATTGTTATTGTAAAGGTAATGCACAGAGAGGTTACAGTTACATAAGTCAGGTAATGAGTACTTTTTTTGGACAGTGTCACCTCCTCTTCCCTCATTTTATCACAGATTTCTCTCTCTCCCTACAAGTTGTATAGTTCTAGTGAGTATCACTGCTGTATTTGTTCACCCTTTGTCCACCATTTCTGTGTTCCCCTTGCTCTCCCCAAATCAGATAAACTTACAAGACAAAAGGTACAGAAATCAAAAACAGTGACAAAAGAAAAACCAACCAACCAGTCAACCAACCAACAAAAATAACAAAAAAGCTTCTTGTTCCCGTTTTTGGACTCATCTCAATAAACATCATTTTATATAGGATCATATGCATGTAGCTCTTGAGCCTTTCTTTTGTGTGCTTGGTACCACTCCGCTTGATGTTATTCCAGTGCCTATTTCTCATTCCTCCTCATCAGGGTGTAATATAACTCATAAGTATTTTGGAAGACTATGTTTGATATTGTATATTTGGACAGCTATATATGAAACTGATTTAAAGAGTATATGAACATGAGGCTCTGATGGAAATATTCCTCTTGAGAAATTCATTTGGCTTAGCCCTCAAAACATGAATTTTTAGATGTGAAACAGAGGAAGAGTTTATGTTGATGCCCTACTTATTATGAACTCAATCCTCTAGGAACCAGACATTAATTTGCCTTTATCTAAAATACTGCTGCTAATCATGTAATTAATGAGTAATACCTTACAACAGTTATTTTTAAATAGATAATTGGAATTTAGTAATGATTTTGTTAAGCTATCAGCCTGACTATTCCATGAGATAGGATATTCTATTTAAACAAGTAAGGGTTTTCTGAGTGAATGTCCATTCACTGAGCTATAACTTTATAGAAGAGTCCCTTTCTACTTCTTGACAGATGCTTTTGAGGATGCAGTGCCTATTTGGTAGGTGGCCATGCTGTGAAGTAGTAGGATGTATCTGGCAGATGTATACTGTCCGTTGTCAGACTTTGCCATTTGACTTGCTAGCATGTTTCTCACTTTTTTTCCTTCTCCTTTTATTTATGCTTTATGTACAAATGTGGTCCTGTATCAGAATTAGTAGTTATAATTAACATGATGCTATTTAGCAGTATTTACACTAATGAATTTACAAAGTATTTTGCAAAACATATGAAATATTTTTAGAATTTTCTTAGCATAGCATAGTCGATGGAAAGTAACTTATTGGTATTGATCTACAGTTATTATCTCTATGTTCTCTTTTATAAACTGGTCTACTAACAAAGAATGTAAGCACAGAAATGTAAGTTATATTAATGTACCAAGAAAACCAAAATACATTTTCTTCTTTTAAAGTAATCCAAGTTCAAGTGAGGTTGGCATTTTCCATCATGGAAATATGTTTTGACTGGATAACTCTATCTTGAATTTCCAAATTGATTTCTTAAGTCTTTTTCATCATGTCCTTAAAATAAAGCCCTAAAATTTAAGTAAAGAAGAATCCCTTCCTTGGGTAGTATATTCTCAACAACTCTACACATAACAAGAGACAGATTAAGACTTGAAAGAACACATGTGCAGTCTCATTACTCAAGACACAGGACACAGTATCACCCAAACTATACCTGACACCCTAAAATATGCTCCCCTAGCCAGCACCATTTGGGCTCTAGGAAAAGAGTTCACCAAATCTCTTTTCCTCAAAATAGAAGTCAAAGACTGGAATATGGCTCAGTGGTTGAATAGCATGTGTGAGGTCCTAGGTTCAATCTCTAGCACTGAAAAAAAAGGCAATTGAGCTAAATACCTGTGGGTGTGCCATTGTCTTCTGTCCTAGTCTGTGATGCTATCACACAATGAATGACAGACCTAATAATTTCATTGAAAGGAACAAAACCACAAACCACCATTAGGCAGAAGGCTGAAATGCAGAGGGTTGAAGTTCAAAGCCAGCCCAAGCAGAAAAGTCTACAAGACTTCATCTCCAAACTAACCAGCAAAAGGCAAGACTAGAGGCTTGGCTCCAGTGGCAGAGTGCCAGCCAAGCAAGCAAGCCACGCAAACACAAGGACAAACCCAGGACTCAAACCCTTGAGTGGCAAAAACAAAACAAAACAAAACTCACCAGCTTTTGGTGTCTAATGAAGGCCATCTTGCAATAGTTTCTGGAGGATGAGAGCTCATATGATGCAAGGCAGGAGGGTAAGTCAGACAATACTGCATAAAACCGCTTTTATAAGACATAGCCTCTGTTTTCAGAAGTGGACATTTCTAAAAAAAAAAAAAAGCTGTTGCTAAATATAAAGTTGTAGAAATACCTAGAAAGGAGGGATGATGTTACTCAAATACATGAAAAATTAAAAAAAACAACCCACCTGCTCAACCACCTAAACGGTCTAGATAGCTGGCTATATGCAAACAATACACTAAAATGATTCTTTCAGTCCCAGGAATTATTCTTTCCTTCAGACACTGCAATATCCTAAATCAAAGTAAGCTGTAATATTGCTAGATTTTTCCCTTTTTAGGTAGAAGTTTTAAAAGGTATTTGCTTCATGTGTTGACAATCCAATTTCTTCTGGTCCCTATTTCCAAACGCTTTATGGAAATAGTTGTCCTATGGTAGAGGTAAGTTGTTTTATTTTCTTTATCTGCTAACTCTGTTTCCTAATTCCCTGCTTGAATTTGTGACAGCTGGTTGCCAGAAAGCAATATATCAATCTTCCTAATAATCAGATCTTACTGAATTATCTTTGGAAAGAAGAGGTAATGATGTTACTAAAAAGAGTTTTCATCTGAAACATTTTGGAATGATATAAAACTTGCAATGACTTTGGGGAGAGCCAAAAGAATAAAGTCAACAGTATTGAAAAATTATGTCATAAAATTAAATACATGAGTTTTCTCACATTTTTATACATTTTATTTTTTACATATATACTAGAGTGTTAAATCAAACCCATGAGGTCATTTAGCTTGTTTGCTCAGTTGGCACTCTACCACCTGAGCCACCTTCTCCAATGCCATTTTTTTTTGCTGGTTAATTGAAAATAAAATCTTTGATATTCTCTGCCATGATCCTCTAAGTCTCAGCCTACTGAGTAGCTTGGGTTATACACATGAGCCATCAATGCCTGGCATATAATATATTCTTATTGTTCATGATTTTTACACAGTTCATACCACATGTAACTTGCCATACAAGTTCAGCAGTTGTCCAACTAGTCTTTATTATGTCCAGTGAGATGCATTATCTTGAATACCATGACAAAGTTATACAGCAAGACTGTTTTTAGATGCTATTCTCAGTTTCAATACTCATCGCAGACTATGAGACATGAAATTTACAGACCATCTAACATTGGTCCAGTCTGGCTTTCAGTTATATATTGGGCATTGGAGGGGAAGTAATTAAAGCACATGGCTGTATTGGAGATGCTATTACACCCGGGTGAAGAGACAAACAAGGATATAAATTCTACTTCTATGTTTCATTTGCATAAGATTTTAGTAAGGGGAGTTCCGGGAAGATGACGGAGAAGAAGCTGGAATCTGAACAAGCTCTCGCATAGAAAGCAGTTTTAGAGATCCAGTGAACAGTCCTAAGCCAGAGAACCACACCAAGTGTGCCATCACAGGACAGAGGGTTAGGCAAGAGAGGGGAAATCAAGGCAAAGAGACACAATTGAGCGCTTGCCAGCAGCCGCCGCGGGGGCGGCAGCGGTCGCGGCTGCGACTGCAGGGCACCATAACTGAGCCACAGAGTCCGGGACGAAGGAGACAGACGCAGCGGACGAGCGGATTCTACTCAACACCAGCAAGAACCGACAAGGAGCGGACATCTTCATCCTGCAGTTTGCAGACCAGAGACGACCCAGGAACCAAGACTCGGCGTGAGTAGAAGCCCGACGTCCTCACTCCTTCTCAGGGAGCAGAGGAGGGAAGGCCACCCCTCCCCCCAGCACCGGTGATCTCCATCTTGGATACCGACAAAGCTTGGCGGATCTGCGAGCTCCAGCTCAGACCTTGGAATAAAACGAGTCATTTAGCAGGTCACAAGAACTTAACAGCGAAGTGACCTTCCAGACTCAGCTCCATCCAGGGAAAAGTCACCCAGCTCGGGCGCCAGCCATAGGAGTGGCTTTCCGCACTGGGTAACCAGAGCCAGAGGCTGCCCCTCCCTCTAGCAGCCTCCACAATCAATTGAAAAACAGAAAACCTGAGAATGGCTCCAGGCTGGGCTCTGTGAGGTTTTCACAAAATAGCCCCAGGGAAAAGCTACTGTTTGTTGAAAGGCCTCAACTCTACCCAAAACCTAACCTCATCACTGCATTCCCCTCTTTTGTGATTCTCAAACCAGATCACCCTCCCATTAAACTAACCTGGGAAGGGGATCTCAAAATCTTGGGTAAAGCAGAGCGTTTTTCTGCCTGTTTGAACAATCTGACTTAAGAAACCAATCAAGCCACAGGATCTCAAGCAGATCAGAGACTCCAACAAGAGGCTGGCTACAGACACAAGGGAGATACAGGATTATTCCCACCCCTCCCAAAAAAAATCAAAGAACTTTTTTTTTCTTTCTTCTTCTTCTTTTTCTTTCTTTTTTTTTTTGGTTCCTTATATATAAGAAAAAAATTTTTTCTTCTTTTCAAAAACTTTTATTAATCTTTAATTTTTGCCTTTTTTAAAAAAAATAGTTTTCCAGTAACTTTTTTTTTCCTCTTATAATTTTTATTTTAGGGGTATGTGAAGGTGCATTTTTCTTTCTTTTCTTGTCTTCTTTCTCTCTTTTTTCT
>NW_012267373.1:4287067-4291712 GCF_000151885.1 Dipodomys ordii | reverse complement strand
AGGAGGAGGCTGCAATGCTTGGTAAGAAATGTATGCATTATCTTGCCCATGTAATTGTAACCCCTCTGTACAGTATGTTCACAAATAAAATAAAATTAAAAAAAAAGATTTTAGTAAGGGTATCCAGAGATGTAATTAACTCCAAACAAGGACCAGGGAAGCTTTTCTGGGATGCAAAGGCAAGAACTACAGGTAGTAAAAGATGGAGTGGCAAGGACAGGGGAAATCTTGCTATGGAGAGAGAAGTTTTAGGAAAATTGCACAGCCATGGCACAAGTGTCTCCTGGTTGAAGAGGATGAAGGAAAGAGGAGCCCACAAAAACTTTGGTGCTGCTGAAAGGCAAACCTGCTAGACGATGACCCAGGAGAGAATGACTCTGCCTTCTGGTGGTCCTTACTTGTTCTCTTCTTCCTGTCATTCAAGATTCTTTCTTCGAGCTATATATAATTATTGCTGGATTTTAAGAGAGCTGATGATTCGGGTAAGTGCTACTTCAGATTCTGACTTCTCTCCCTCAGACTGGAGTCTTCCCTCTCATGTATTGCTATGTTCATCTGCCTAAGAAAATGAAAAGAATGGGTAGAATGAGCTCATTTGTGTTGAACAATGTCACTAGCTATGGAAAAATAGGATTTTAAAAAAAGAAACACAGTGGGAAGATTTCAGTTCAAAGTTAATAGAATGGATATGTTGGTTTATTGCTACACATATGTTTGCTTACAGTGTTCTCTACTTCAGCCTCCATCATTATAAACTAAGAAGAGCACTGAGTTGCTAAACTGGACTCTCATTTTTATTTTCTGCAGTAAGTTTACAAACCAGGAATAACTGCCTATTTTCCTGTTTTCTGCCTCTCCTTTTAAGATTTACTTTGTTCATGAATCCATCACTCACCGTGAAAATAATTTTAGCACTATTGGTCTGTTTTCACTTTATGTTCTGTTATATGTCATTGAAGTAGGAAGCTGGAGGTTACCCTTTCCAATTAATTAGCTAAGTTATTTGTACAGTTTCACTACTTAAAGGCTTAAAACTTCTATTTTATCACAATATATTCCTGAAGCTGTGTAAAAAAAATAGACTATTTTTTAATGGAAACTACTTTTCTATAAAAAATAAATTAAGATTAGAAAATACTGGGTTTTGTATCCTTATATTTATTTTATTATCTATTTTTATTAGGCCTTGCTACTTATAATAAAAGAAATTAACAATAAGTTTAGTTTCTATTTCTTAGCTTACATTTGGGTACACAAAATTTTAGAAACAGCTCTTAGAATCCTGCCATTAAGCCAGATGTGATAGCTCATGCCTGAAATTCCAGATGCTCAGGAAACAGAGGCAGGAAAATTAAGCATTTAAGGTCAACTCAGGCAAAATTAGTAAGACCCTGTCTCAAAATGAAATTACAAAAAAGGGCAAAAAGACAATGCCTTTCATTAATAAAATTGATATTAATACCTACCACCAAAATAAAATAGGACTTTAGAAATTGAGGCAGGAGGACTGAGAGAAAAAATTAAGAAAGAAGGAAGGAAGGAAGGAAAGAAGGAAGGAAGGAAGGAAGGAAAGAAGAAAGGAAGAAAGGAAGAAAGGAAGGAATTTATTAGATAAAAGTAAAATTTTTTCTACTCATACATTAGTCTATAATTTATATGTTGTTCAAGTATTTAAGAATATGCATTTGTTTCCTCATTTTAGATTGGAATAGCATTTGATTGGATACACTTATCATTTAAATTCATTGTGTGGGAAAGTTTGAATATTTTCCTTTTCCTTGTGTGAATATTCTTACACAAAAAAGAAACCTTCAAATGATTTCACAGACATTAGAACATTTTCAAGGTTCTAAAATAATTGCTCCTTACTGTTGATCTAGTCAATGATTCTTAAAGTGAAAAGCAAGGTTTAAAGTCAATACAAATCCATTCTTCCTTTTCCTCTAATACTTGTTTATAGAAAACTGGGGATACAATTTCTCACCAAAACTCTCTGATATCTCCCTGCCACTGTAAGACAATAGTAAATACAATTATCTTTTCTTGCATTGCTTTTGGGCTATTTGAAAGTTATTTGACACTTGTAATTGGCCTTAACACTTCATTAGAAAAAGGAAAGCTAAAAGCAAGTATCAAGTAATCACACTGTCCTTTTAAACAGAAGCATCCAAATTGCAGCAAAGAATTGTTCCAACTGAGCTAAAATGCTCTAATCCATGAATGATTAGTTGGGGTTTGGCATGCAAATAGCTAAGACATTGGGACACATGCTATAATCATTGACTGGTCAGGAAGGAATTAGAACTGTGATCAAGTTCTCAGTGGTTGGAAATGATTAGAGGCAGGAATCCAGGGAAGTGCTGAGAATCACCTGCTCCAGACTCACTCCCTGGGGCTCCCATGGCCTCCTCAAGGAATGGTTTTGGACAAGCAGCCCAGGAACAGAGTATGTCATAAAATCCCCAATTGTTTGAGTTGTTTCCACATTCTTATGCAACAGACATCTTTGCTCAGAACTTTTTTTTTTCTTTTGCAAAGAAGTTTAGAATAATGTGCATGTGGCAGGACTTGCTTTTGCATTCTTGGAATCTTTGTATTACTTTTATATTCCATTGATTTTTTTTTCCCCACTGAGCCTTGAGCTCAGGTAGAAACACTGGATAGATAGAGAGAGAGAGAGACAGACAGACAGACAGACAGACAGAGACAAAGACAAAGACAAAGACAGAGACCATGGCCTGTACCCTGAGCATCGCTATCCATGACTACACATGTACTCAGGAATGAGAGTGTGTCTCTCAGAAGTACCAACCCTTGCCTCACAAGCACAAGGCCTTGAGTTCAGTACCACCAAAATAATAACAATGATGATGAGGATAACAATATACTACTTAGCAATGTGTGTGGATGGCTTTCGTTTAAACCTCATCCCATTCCATTGATGACCTCTGTCTATCATGGTGTTGCCTACACCCTCCTTTATTTTATTTTTCAGTGTTATTTCCTTCTCCACCCAGAAGGGTGCTTTGATGAAAGTTCAAAATAACAAAAAACCTACATGGTTTGTTTGCAAATATCCTCCCAGATGGCGTTCACATCTTTGATCTATTCCTTTTCTTTGTGAACATCTGTTGTCCATTTTAATAGAAAGTGTCTTCCAAGGGCTTGGACAGCTACTTTGATTCACCATCATGCTTTTCGTCTGCAGGTTCCCAGCATGGGGCAGTATCCTCATTTCTCATGAGAGAAGGTAAAGGGAGAGTAAACTTCAGGTGACCTTCTGAAGAATGAGTGGTATATTTTGATCATGTTTTCTTTTAGAAAAGGATAATATTTCTGGTGTAGGAATATTATGGTCCTTGGAACTAAGATTTGAAAGATTTTATTGGGGCTTAAGACTAAAGAATGGTTAAAGCAGATAAAATGCTTGGCTAAAAAAATTATGAGGGCATTAAGACCACCCTCATAATTAGATTATAAAATGATTGCTGATATTAGCTGTTTATACTCATATGACATTACTATCACAACAAATTGCCTGTGTATTCATCACCATGTGAACATAGAGCTTTTGCATAAATAACACTCTCTATAGCCCTGGCCAGCTGTGTGACAAATGAGTGCTGTGGTCCATGGAGCCATCAGACACAGAAGTTTGGGGAAATCTATTAGAAGACAACCACCAACCCAACCCAACACGCGCATACTCTTAAGAATATTTAGAAAACTGGTAACGAAACTATTGATACATCAGCTTTTGTTTTTAACATTTGTCACCCATTACATTGCAAAAAAAAGTCCTTTTTCACCTTAAAAATTGTAAACTTTAACATGTATAATTTAGCAGTAATATCATACAGAGGCATGTTTAAATTTAAGGGTAACATGGAATTTTCCAACAGCTAGGATACACAGATACTTCAAAGCCATTGACTACTGACTGATTCCATGACTTCTTGACATGATTTCTAAAAAACTAAGGGAATTGTTATTTTCTATGCACTAGTGGTGTTTGAGAAACACAAATGAAAGACTTACAAAATTTATATATGTGAATTCAAAGGAAGGTATATTTGTTGATCTCAAAGTGGAATCTCCAAATTGTATATCATAATGGAATATGACATGAAATATTCCCTGGACACTTTATATTAAATCACAGTGCATTTGCTTTGAAAACTGGATGGAGAACTGTGTTTGGTTAAATAATGAATTATCTTCTAGGTACAGGCAAAAATGTAATAAGGTCATCCTTCTATTTTCCTGAAACCTTATTCATACAGTTATCTTTGAGGGCACAGAATTATTATGTACATTTTTCCCTTTCCTTTCTGAAAAAGAAAATACGTTTGCCTAAAAGAAGATATCACTGCATGGTGCTAAACTTTGCCTGCTCAAGCCACAGTGAGATGAGTGGGGAGCTCAGACTGGAAGGCAGCTTTTGAAACCCCCTGAAACCTCATGAAAACCCTTCCACTGCTTCTGAGTTCTGTGCAGTCAACATGATGCTTAGAGAAAGAGAGAGAGGGGGAGAGAGGGGGGAGGGAGAGAAAGAGAGAGAGGGAGGGAGGGAGGAAGAAGGAAGGAAGGAAGGAAGGAAGGAAGGAAGGAAAGAAGGAAGGAAGGAAGGAAGGAAGGAAGGAAG